>NW_027675411.1:105000-122500 GCF_965601325.2 Salmo salar
TGTGTGTGTGTGTGTGTGTTGCCGGTGTGTGTGTGTGTGTGTTGTCGGTGTGTGTGTGTGTGTGTTGTCGGTGTGTGTGTGTGTTGTCGGTGTGTGTGTGTGTGTGTGTGTTGTCGGTGTGTGTGTGTGTGTTGTCGGTGTGTGTGTGTGTGTGTTGTCGGTGTGTGTGTGTGTGTGTTGTCGGTGTGTGTGTGTGTGTGTTGTCGGTGTGTGTGTGTGTGTTGTCGGTGTGTGTGTGTGTGTGTTGTCGGTGTGTGTGTGTGTTGTCGGTGTGTGTGTGTGTGTGTTGTCGGTGTGTGTGTGTGTGTTGTCGGTGTGTGTGTGTGTGTCGGTGTGTGTGTGTGTGTGTTGTCGGTGTGTGTGTGTGTGTTGTCGGTGTGTGTGTGTGTGTGTTGTCGGTGTGTGTGTGTGTGTGTTGTCGGTGTGTGTGTGTGTGTGTTGTCGGTGTGTGTGTGTGTGTTGTCGGTGTGTGTGTGTTATCGGTGTGTGTGTGTGTGTGTGTGTGTTGTCGGTGTGTGTGTGTGTGTGTGTTGTCGGTGTGTGTGTCTGTGTTGTCGGTGTGTGTGTGTGTGTGTGTATGTGTTGTCGGTGTGTGTGTGTGTGTGTTGTCGGTGTGTGTGTGTGTGTTGTCGGTGTGTGTGTGTGTGTGTTGTCGGTTGTGTGTGTGTGTGTGTGTTGTCGGTGTGTGTGTGTGTGTTGTCGGTGTGTGTGTGTGTGTGTTGTCGGTGTGTGTGTGTTGTCGGTGTGTGTGTGTGTGTGTTGTCGGTGTGTGTGTGTGTGTTGTCGGTGTGTGTGTGTGTGTTGTCTGTGTGTGTGTGTGTTGTCGGTGTGTGTGTGTGTGTTGTCAGTGTGTGTGTGTGTGTGTTGTCGGTGTGTGTGTGTGTATGTGTTGTGTGTGTGTGTGTGTGTGTGTTGTCGGTGTGTGTGTGTGTGTTGTCGGTGTGTGTGTGTGTGTGTTGTCGGTGTGTGTGTGTGTGTGTTGTCGGTGTGTGTGTGTGTGTGTTGTCGGTGTGTGTGTGTGTGTGTTGTCGGTGTGTGTGTGTGTGTTGTGTGTGTGTGTGTGTGTTGTCGGTGTGTGTGTGTGTGTTGTCGGTGTGTGTGTGTGTGTCGTGTGTGTGTGTGTGTGTCGGTGTGTGTGTGTGTGTTGTCGGTGTGTGTGTGTGTGTTGTCGTGTGTGTGTGTGTGTGTGTGTGTGTTGTCGGTGTGTGTGTGTGTGTGTGTCGGTGTGTGTGTGTGTGTGTTGTCGGTGTGTGTGTGTGTGTGTTGTCGGTGTGTGTGTGTGTGTGTTGTCGGTGTGTGTGTGTGTGTTGTCGGTGTGTGTGTGTGTGTGTTGTCGGTGTGTGTGTGTGTGTGTTGTCGGTGTGTGTGTGTGTGTGTTGTCGGTGTGTGTGTGTGTGTTGTCGGTGTGTGTGTGTGTGTGTTGTCGTGTGTGTGTGTGTGTGTTGTCGGTGTGTGTGTGTGTGTGTTGTCGGTGTGTGTGTGTGTGTGTGTCGGTGTGTGTGTGTGTTGTCGGTGTGTGTGTGTGTGTTGTCGGTGTGTGTGTGTGTGTGTGTCGTGTGTGTGTGTGTGTTGTCGGTGTGTGTGTGTGTGTGTTGTCGGTGTGTGTGTGTGTGTTGTCGGTGTGTGTGTGTGTGTTGTCGGTGTGTGTGTGTGTGTGTTGTCGGTGTGTGTGTGTGTGTGTTGTCGGTGTGTGTGTGTGTGTTGTCGGTGTGTGTGTGTGTGTGTTGTCGGTGTGTGTGTGTGTGTGTTGTCGGTGTGTGTGTGTGTGTGTTGTCGGTGTGTGTGTGTGTGTTGTCGGTGTGTGTGTGTGTGTGTTGTCGGTGTGTGTGTGTGTGTGTTGTCGGTGTGTGTGTGTGTGTTGTCGTGTGTGTGTGTGTGTTGTCGGTGTGTGTGTGTGTGTGTTGTCGGTGTGTGTGTGTGTGTGTCGGTGTGTGTGTGTGTGTTGTCGGTGTGTGTGTGTGTGTTGTCGGTGTGTGTGTGTGTGTGTTGTCGGTGTGTGTGTGTGTGTGTGTGTCGTGTGTGTGTGTGTGTGTTGTCGGTGTGTGTGTGTGTGTTGTCGGTGTGTGTGTGTGTGTTGTCGTGTGTGTGTGTGTGTGTTGTCGGTGTGTGTGTGTGTGTGTTGTCGGTGTGTGTGTGTGTGTGTGTGTGTGTCGGTGTGTGTGTGTGTGTGTTGTCGTGTGTGTGTGTGTGTGTTGTCGGTGTGTGTGTGTGTTGTCGGTGTGTGTGTGTGTGTGTTGTCGGTGTGTGTGTGTGTGTGTTGTCGGTGTGTGTGTGTGTGTTGTCGGTGTGTGTGTGTGTGTTGTCGGTGTGTGTGTGTGTGTTGTCGGTGTGTGTGTGTGTGTGTGTGTGTGTGTGTGTGTTGTCGGTGTGTGTGTGTGTGTGTCGGTGTGTGTGTGTGTGTGTTGTCGGTGTGTGTGTGTTGTCGGTGTGTGTGTGTGTGTGTTGTCGGTGTGTGTGTGTGTGTTGTCGGTGTGTGTGTGTGTTGTCGGTGTGTGTGTGTGTGTGTTGTCGGTGTGTGTGTGTGTGTGTTGTCGGTGTGTGTGTGTGTGTGTTGTCGGTGTGTGTGTGTGTGTGTGTGTTGTCGGTGTGTGTGTGTGTGTGTTGTCGGTGTGTGTGTGTGTGTTGTCGGTGTGTGTGTGTGTGTCGGTGTGTGTGTGTGTTGTCGGTGTGTGTGTGTTGTCGTGTGTGTGTGTGTGTGTTGTGTGTGTGTGTGTTGTCGGTGTGTGTGTGTGTGTTGTCGGTGTGTGTGTGTGTGTGTTGTCGGTGTGTGTGTGTGTGTTGTCGGTGTGTGTGTGTGTGTTGTCGGTGTGTGTGTGTGTGTGTTGTCGGTGTGTGTGTGTGTGTTGTCGGTGTGTGTGTGTGTGTTGTCGGTGTGTGTGTGTGTGTGTTGTCGGTGTGTGTGTGTGTTGTCGGTGTGTGTGTGTGTGTGTTGTCGGTGTGTGTGTGTGTGTTGTCGGTGTGTGTGTGTGTGTGTTGTCGGTGTGTGTGTGTGTGTGTTGTCGGTGTGTGTGTGTGTGTGTTGTCGGTGTGTGTGTGTGTGTTGTCGGTGTGTGTGTGTGTGTGTGTGTGTGTGTGTGTGTGTGTTGTCGGTGTGTGTGTGTGTGTGTTGTCGGTGTGTGTGTGTGTGTTGTCGGTGTGTGTGTGTGTGTGTGTGTGTGTGTGTGTGTGTGTGTGTGTGTGTGTGTGTGTTGTCGGTGTGTGTGTGTGTGTTGTCGGTGTGTGTGTGTGTGTTGTCTGTGTGTGTGTGTGTTGTCGGTGTGTGTGTGTGTGTTGTCGGTGTGTGTGTGTGTGTGTTGTCGGTGTGTGTGTGTGTGTGTGTGTGTGTGTGTGTGTGTGTGTGTGTTGTCGGTGTGTGTGTGTGTGTTGTCGGTGTGTGTGTGTGTGTGTTGTCGGTGTGTGTGTGTGTGTGTTGTCGGTGTGTGTGTGTGTGTGTTGTCGGTGTGTGTGTGTGTTGTGTGTGTGTGTGTGTGTTGTCGGTGTGTGTGTGTGTTGTCGGTGTGTGTGTGTTGTCAGTGTGTGTGTGTGTGTGTTGTGTGTGTGTGTGTTGTCGGTGTGTGTGTGTGTGTTGTCGGTGTGTGTGTGTGTGTGTTGTCGGTGTGTGTGTGTGTGTTGTCGGTGTGTGTGTGTGTGTGTTGTCGGTGTGTGTGTGTGTGTGTTGTCGGTGTGTGTGTGTGTGTGTTGTCGGTGTGTGTGTGTGTGTTGTCGGTGTGTGTGTGTGTGTGTTGTCGGTGTGTGTGTGTGTGTGTTGTCGGTGTGTGTGTGTGTGTGTTGTCGGTGTGTGTGTGTGTGTTGTCGGTGTGTGTGTGTGTGTGTTGTCGGTGTGTGTGTGTTGTGTTGTCGGTGTGTGTGTGTGTGTTGTCGGTGTGTGTGTGTGTGTTGTCGGTGTGTGTGTGTGTGTTGTCGGTGTGTGTGTGTGTGTTGTCGGTGTGTGTGTGTGTGTGTGTGTGTGTGTGTGTGTGTTGTCGGTGTGTGTGTGTGTGTTGTCGGTGTGTGTGTGTGTGTTGTCGGTGTGTGTGTGTGTGTGTTGTCGGTGTGTGTGTGTGTGTTGTCGTGTGTGTGTGTGTGTGTTGTCGGTGTGTGTGTGTGTGTGTTGTCGGTGTGTGTGTGTGTGTGTTGTCGGTGTGTGTGTGTGTGTGTTGTCGGTGTGTGTGTGTGTGTTGTCGGTGTGTGTGTGTGTTGTCGGTGTGTGTGTGTGTGTGTTGTCGGTGTGTGTGTGTGTGTGTTGTCGGTGTGTGTGTGTGTGTTGTCGGTGTGTGTGTGTGTGTGTGTGTGTGTGTGTGTGTGTTGTCGGTGTGTGTGTGTGTGTTGTCGTGTGTGTGTGTTGTCGGTGTGTGTGTGTGTGTTGTCGGTGTGTGTGTGTGTGTGTTGTCGGTGTGTGTGTGTTGTCGGTGTGTGTGTGTGTGTGTGTTGTCGGTGTGTGTGTGTGTGTGTGTGTGTGTGTTGTCGGTGTGTGTGTGTGTGTGTTGTCGGTGTGTGTGTGTGTTGTCGTGTGTGTGTGTGTGTGTGTGTTGTCGGTGTGTGTGTGTGGTGTGTGTTGTCGGTGTGTGTGTGTGTGTGTTGTCGGTGTGTGTGTGTGTGTGTGTCGTGTGTGTGTGTGTTGTCGGTGTGTGTGTGTGTGTGTCGGTGTGTGTGTGTTGTCGGTGTGTGTGTGTGTGTGTGTGTGTGTGTGTGTGTTGTCGGTGTGTGTGTGTGTGTTGTCGGTGTGTGTGTGTGTGTGTGTGTTGTCGGTGTGTGTGTGTGTGTTGTCGGTGTGTGTGTGTGTGTGTTGTCGGTGTGTGTGTGTGTGTGTTGTCGGTGTGTGTGTGTGTGTGTTGTCGGTGTGTGTGTGTGTGTTGTCGGTGTGTGTGTGTGTGTTGTCGGTGTGTGTGTGTGTTGTCGGTGTGTGTGTGTGTGTGTTGTCGGTGTGTGTGTGTGTGTTGTCGGTGTGTGTGTGTGTGTTGTCGGTGTGTGTGTGTGTGTGTTGTCGGTGTGTGTGTGTGTGTTGTCGGTGTGTGTGTGTGTGTTGTCGGTGTGTGTGTGTGTGTGTTGTCGGTGTGTGTGTGTGTGTGTTGTCGGTGTGTGTGTGTGTGTTGTCGGTGTGTGTGTGTTGTCGGTGTGTGTGTGTGTGTGTGTGTTGTCGGTGTGTGTGTGTGTGTGTTGTCGGTGTGTGTGTGTGTGTGTGTCGGTGTGTGTGTGTGTGTGTGTTGTCGTGTGTGTGTGTGTGTGTGTGTTGTCGGTGTGTGTGTGTGTGTTGTCGGTGTGTGTGTGTGTGTGTTGTCGTGTGTGTGTGTGTGTGTGTTGTCGGTGTGTGTGTGTGTGTGTTGTCGGTGTGTGTGTGTGTGTGTTGTCGGTGTGTGTGTGTTGTCGGTGTGTGTGTGTGTGTGTTGTCGGTGTGTGTGTGTGTGTTGTCGGTGTGTGTGTGTGTGTGTCGGTGTGTGTGTGTGTGTGTTGTCGGTGTGTGTGTGTGTGTTGTCGGTGTGTGTGTGTGTGTTGTCGGTGTGTGTGTGTTGTCGGTGTGTGTGTGTGTGTGTTGTCGGTGTGTGTGTGTGTGTTGTCGTGTGTGTGTGTGTGTGTTGTCGGTGTGTGTGTGTGTGTGTTGTCGGTGTGTGTGTGTGTGTGTTGTCGGTGTGTGTGTGTGTGTGTGTCGGTGTGTGTGTGTGTGTGTGTCGGTGTGTGTGTGTGTGTGTTGTCGGTGTGTGTGTGTGTGTGTGTTGTCGTGTGTGTGTGTGTGTTGTCGGTGTGTGTGTGTGTGTGTTGTCGGTGTGTGTGTGTGTGTTGTCGTGTGTGTGTGTGTGTGTGTGTGTGTGTTGTCGGTGTGTGTGTGTGTGTTGTCGGTGTGTGTGTGTGTGTGTTGTCGGTGTGTGTGTGTTGTCGGTGTGTGTGTGTGTGTGTTGTCGGTGTGTGTGTGTGTGTTGTCGGTGTGTGTGTGTGTGTGTGTGTGTGTGTGTGTGTGTGTGTGTGTGTTGTCGGTGTGTGTGTGTGTGTTGTCGGTGTGTGTGTGTGTGTGTTGTCGGTGTGTGTGTGTGTGTGTTGTCGGTGTGTGTGTGTGTGTTGTCGGTGTGTGTGTGTGTGTGTTGTCGGTGTGTGTGTGTGTGTTGTCGGTGTGTGTGTGTGTGTGTTGTCGGTGTGTGTGTGTGTGTGTTGTCGGTGTGTGTGTGTGTGTGTTGTCGGTGTGTGTGTGTGTGTGTGTGTGTGTGTGTGTTGTCGTGTGTGTGTGTGTGTGTTGTCGGTGTGTGTGTGTGTGTTGTCGGTGTGTGTGTGTGTGTTGTCGGTGTGTGTGTGTGTGTGTTGTCGGTGTGTGTGTGTGTGTGTTGTCGGTGTGTGTGTGTGTGTGTTGTCGGTGTGTGTGTGTGTGTGTTGTCGGTGTGTGTGTGTGTGTTGTCGGTGTGTGTGTGTGTGTGTTGTCGGTGTGTGTGTGTGTGTGTTGTCGGTGTGTGTGTGTGTGTGTTGTCGGTGTGTGTGTGTGTGTTGTCGGTGTGTGTGTGTGTGTGTTGTCGTGTGTGTGTGTGTGTGTTGTCGGTGTGTGTGTGTGTGTGTTGTCGGTGTGTGTGTGTGTGTTGTCGGTGTGTGTGTGTGTTGTCGGTGTGTGTGTGTGTGTTGTCGGTGTGTGTGTGTGTGTGTGTGTGTGTGTGTGTGTGTGTTGTCGGTGTGTGTGTGTGTTGTCGGTGTGTGTGTGTGTGTTGTCGGTGTGTGTGTGTGTGTGTTGTCGGTGTGTGTGTGTGTGTTGTCAGTGTGTGTGTGTGTGTGTTGTCGGTGTCTGTGTGTGTGTGTTGTCGGTGTGTGTGTGTTATGTGTTGTCGGTGTGTGTGTGTGTGTGTTGTCGGTGTGTGTGTGTGTGTTGTCGGTGTGTGTGTGTGTTGTCGGTGTGTGTGTGTGTGTGTTGTCGGTGTGTGTGTGTGTGTGTTGTGGGTGTGTGTGTGTGTGTTGTCAGTGTTTGTGTGTGTGTTGTCAGTGTGTGTGTGTGTGTGTTGTCGGTGTGTGTGTGTGTGTTGTGTGTGTGTGTGTTGTCGGTGTGTGTGTGTGTGTTGTCCGAGTGTGTGTGTGTGTGTGTTGTCGGTGTGTGTGTGTTGTCGGTGTGTGTGTGTGTGTGTGTTGTCGGTGTGTGTGTGTGTGTTTGTGTGTGTGTGTGTTGTCGGTGTGTGTGTGTGTGTGTTGTCGGTGTGTGTGTGTGTGTGTGTGGTGTCAGTGTGTGTGTGTGTGTGTGTGTTGTCGGTGTGTGTGTGTGTGTGTGTTGTCGGTGTGTGTGTGTGTGTGTTGTCGGTGTGTGTGTGTTGTCGGTGTGTGTGTGTTGTCGGTGTGTGTGTGTGTTGTCGGTGTGTGTGTGTTGTCAGTGTGTGTGTGTGTGTGTGTGTGTGTGTGTGTGTTGTCGGTGTGTGTGTGTGTGTTGTCGGTGTGTGTGTGTGTGTGTGTGTTGTCGGTGTGTGTGTGTGTGTTGTCGGTGTGTGTGTGTGTGTGTTGTCGGTGTGTGTGTGTGTGTTGTCGGTGTGTGTGTGTGTGTGTGTTGTCGGTGTGTGTGTGTGTGTTGTCGGTGTGTGTGTGTTGTCGGTGTGTGTGTGTGTGTGTTGTCGGTGTGTGTGTGTGTGTGTTGTCGGTGTGTGTGTGTGTGTTGTCGGTGTGTGTGTGTGTGTGTTGTCGGTGTGTGTGTGTGTGTGTTGTCGGTGTGTGTGTGTGTGTGTTGTCGGTGTGTGTGTGTGTGTTGTCGGTGTGTGTGTGTGTGTGTTGTCAGTGTGTGTGTGTTAATGTGTTGTCGGTGTGTGTGTGTGTGTGTTGTCGGTGTGTGTGTGTGTGTTGTCGGTGTGTGTGTGTGTTGTCGGTGTGTGTGTGTGTGTTGTCGGTGTGTGTGTGTGTGTGTGTGTGTGTATGTGTGTGTGTTGTCGGTGTGTGTGTGTGTTGTCGGTGTGTGTGTGTGTGTTGTCGGTGTGTGTGTGTGTGTTGTGGGTGTGTGTGTGTGTGTTGTCAGTGTTTGTGTGTGTGTGTTGTCGGTGTCTGTGTGTGTGTGTTGTCGGTGTGTGTGTGTTTATGTGTTGTCGGTGTGTGTGTGTGTGTGTTGTCGGTGTGTGTGTGTGTGTTGTCGGTGTGTGTGTGTGTTGTCGGTGTGTGTGTGTGTGTGTTGTCGGTGTGTGTGTGTGTGTGTTGTGGGTGTGTGTGTGTGTGTTGTCAGTGTTTGTGTGTGTGTTGTCAGTGTGTGTGTGTGTGTGTTGTCGGTGTGTGTGTGTGTGTTGTGTGTGTGTGTGTTGTCGGTGTGTGTGTGTGTTGTCCGACTGTGTGTGTGTGTGTGTTGTCGGTGTGTGTGTGTTGTCGGTGTGTGTGTGTGTGTGTGTTGTCGGTGTGTGTGTGTGTGTTTGTGTGTGTGTGTGTTGTCGGTGTGTGTGTGTGTGTGTTGTCGGTGTGTGTGTGTGTGTGTGTTGTCAGTGTGTGTGTGTGTGTGTGTGTTGTCGGTGTGTGTGTGTGTGTGTGTGTGTTGTCGGTGTGTGTGTGTGTGTGTTGTCGGTGTGTGTGTGTGTGTTGTCGGTGTGTGTGTGTTGTCGGTGTGTGTGTGTGTTGTCGGTGTGTGTGTGTTGTCAGTGTGTGTGTGTGTGTGTTGTGTGTGTGTGTGTTGTCGGTGTGTGTGTGTGTGTTGTCGGTGTGTGTGTGTGTGTGTGTGTTGTCGGTGTGTGTGTGTGTGTTGTCGGTGTGTGTGTGTGTGTGTTGTCGGTGGTGTGTGTGTGTTGTCGGTGTGTGTGTGTGTGTGTTGTCGGTGTGTGTGTGTGTGTTGTCGGTGTGTGTGTGTGTGTGTTGTCGGTGTGTGTGTGTGTTGTCGGTGTGTGTGTGTGTGTGTTGTCGGTGTGTGTGTGTGTGTTGTCGGTGTGTGTGTGTGTGTTGTCGGTGTGTGTGTGTGTGTGTTGTCGGTGTGTGTGTGTGTGTGTTGTCGGTGTGTGTGTGTGTGTTGTCGGTGTGTGTGTGTTATCGGTGTGTGTGTGTGTGTGTGTGTGTTGTCGGTGTGTGTGTGTGTGTGTGTGTTGTCGGTGTGTGTGTCTGTGTTGTCGGTGTGTGTGTGTGTGTGTGTATGTGTTGTCGGTGTGTGTGTGTGTGTGTGTGTTGTCGGTGTGTGTGTGTGTGTTGTCGGTGTGTGTGTGTGTGTTGTCTGTGTGTGTGTGTGTTGTCGGTGTGTGTGTGTGTGTTGTCAGTGTGTGTGTGTGTGTGTTGTCGGTGTGTGTGTGTTTATGTGTTGTGTGTGTGTGTGTGTGTGTGTTGTCGGTGTGTGTGTGTGTTGTCGGTGTGTGTGTGTGTGTGTTGTCGGTGTGTGTGTGTGTGTGTTGTCGGTGTGTTTGTGTGTGTGTGTTGTCGGTGTGTGTGTGTGTTGTGTGTGTGTGTGTGTGTTGTCAGTGTGTGTGTGTGTTGTCGGTGTGTGTGTGTTGTCAGTGTGTGTGTGTGTGTGTTGTGTGTGTGTGTGTTGTCGGTGTGTGTGTGTGTGTTGTCGATGTGTGTGTGTGTGTGTTGTCGGTGTGTGTGTGTGTGTTGTCGGTGTGTGTGTGTGTGTGTTGTCGGTGTGTGTGTGTGTGTGTTGTCGGTGTGTGTGTGTGTGTGTTGTCGGTGTGTGTGTGTGTGTTGTCGGTGTGTGTGTGTGTGTGTTGTCGGTGTGTGTGTGTGTGTGTTGTCGGTGTGTGTGTGTGTGTGTTGTCGGTGTGTGTGTGTGTGTTGTCGGTGTGTGTGTGTGTGTGTTGTCGGTGTGTGTGTGTTAATGTGTTGTCGGTGTGTGTGTGTGTGTGTTGTCGGTGTGTGTGTGTGTGTTGTCGGTGTGTGTGTGTGTTGTCGGTGTGTGTGTGTGTGTTGTCGGTGTGTGTGTGTGTGTGTGTGTGTGTATGTGTGTGTGTTGTCGGTGTGTGTGTGTGTTGTCGGTGTGTGTGTGTGTGTTGTCGGTGTGTGTGTGTGTGTGTTGTGGGTGTGTGTGTGTGTGTTGTCAGTGTTTGTGTGTGTGTGTTGTCGGTGTCTGTGTGTGTGTGTTGTCGGTGTGTGTGTGTTTATGTGTTGTCGGTGTGTGTGTGTGTGTGTTGTCGGTGTGTGTGTGTGTGTTGTCGGTGTGTGTGTGTGTTGTCGGTGTGTGTGTGTGTGTGTTGTCGGTGTGTGTGTGTGTGTGTTGTGGGTGTGTGTGTGTGTGTTGTCAGTGTTTGTGTGTGTGTTGTCAGTGTGTGTGTGTGTGTGTTGTCGGTGTGTGTGTGTGTGTTGTGTGTGTGTGTGTTGTCGGTGTGTGTGTGTGTGTTGTCCGAGTGTGTGTGTGTGTGTGTTGTCGGTGTGTGTGTGTTGTCGGTGTGTGTGTGTGTGTGTGTTGTCGGTGTGTGTGTGTGTGTTTGTGTGTGTGTGTGTTGTCGGTGTGTGTGTGTGTGTGTTGTCGGTGTGTGTGTGTGTTGTCAGTGTGTGTGTGTGTGTGTGTGTTGTCGGTGTGTGTGTGTGTGTGTGTGTTGTCGGTGTGTGTGTGTGTGTGTTGTCGGTGTGTGTGTGTGTGTTGTCGGTGTGTGTGTGTTGTCGGTGTGTGTGTGTGTTGTCGGTGTGTGTGTGTTGTCAGTGTGTGTGTGTGTGTGTTGTGTGTGTGTGTGTTGTCGGTGTGTGTGTGTGTGTTGTCGGTGTGTGTGTGTGTGTGTGTGTTGTCGGTGTGTGTGTGTGTGTTGTCGGTGTGTGTGTGTGTGTGTGTTGTCGGTGTGTGTGTGTGTGTGTTGTCGGTGTGTGTCTGTGTGTGTGTTGTCGGTGTGTGTGTGTGTGTTGTCGGTGTGTGTGTGTGTGTGTTGTCGGTGTGTGTGTGTGTTGTCGGTGTGTGTGTGTGTGTGTTGTCGGTGTGTGTGTGTGTGTTGTCGGTGTGTGTGTGTGTGTTGTCGGTGTGTGTGTGTGTGTGTTGTCGGTGTGTGTGTGTGTGTTGTCGGTGTGTGTGTGTGTGTTGTCGGTGTGTGTGTGTGTGTGTTGTCGGTGTGTGTGTGTGTGTGTTGTCGGTGTGTGTGTGTGTGTTGTCGGTGTGTGTGTGTTATCGGTGTGTGTGTGTGTGTGTGTGTTGTCGGTGTGTGTGTGTGTGTGTGTT
Organism: Salmo salar; assembly: GCF_965601325.2. Lineage (NCBI taxonomy): Eukaryota > Metazoa > Chordata > Actinopteri > Salmoniformes > Salmonidae > Salmo > Salmo salar. Next base: position 116,027 of record NW_027675411.1, read on the forward strand.
GTCGGTGTGTGTGTCTGTGTTGTCGGTGTGTGTGTGTGTGTGTGTATGTGTTGTCGGTGTGTGTGTGTGTGTGTGTGTGTTGTCGGTGTGTGTGTGTGTGTTGTCGGTGTGTGTGTGTGTGTGTTGTCGGTTTGTGTGTGTGTGTGTGTGTTGTCGGTGTGTGTGTGTGTGTGTTGTCGGTGTGTGTGTGTGTGTGTTGTCGGTGTGTGTGTGTTGTCGGTGTGTGTGTGTGTGTGTTGTCGGTGTGTGTGTGTGTGTTGTCGGTGTGTGTGTGTTGTCAGTGTGTGTGTGTGTGTTGTCAGTGTGTGTGTGTGTGTTGTCGGTGTGTGTGTGTGTGTTGTCGGTGTGTGTGTGTTGTCGGTGTGTGTGTGTGTGTGTTGTCGGTGTGTGTGTGTGTGTTGCTGGTGTTTGTGTGTGTGTGTGTTGTCGGTGTGTGTGTGTGTGTGTTGTCAGTGTGTGTGTGTGTGTGTGTGTTGTCGGTGTGTGTGTGTGTGTGTTGTCGGTGTGTGTGTGTGTGTGTGTTGCCGGTGTGTGTGTGTGTGTGTTGTCGGTGTGTGTGTGTGTGTGTGTTGTCGGTGTGTGTGTGTTGTCGATGTGTGTGTGTGTGTGTTGTCGGTGTGTGTGTGTGTGTGGTCGGTGTGTGTGTGTGTGTGTGTGTGTGTGTTGTCGGTGTGTGTGTGTGTGTTGTCGGTGTGTGTGTGTGTGTGTGTTGTCGGTGTGTGTGTGTTGTCGATGTGTGTGTGTGTGTGTTGTCGGTGTGTGTGTGTGTGTGGTCGGTGTGTGTGTGTGTGTGTGTGTGTGTGTTGTCGGTGTGTGTGTGTGTTGTCTGTGTGTGTGTGTGTTGTCGGTGTGTGTGTGTGTGTTGTCAGTGTGTGTGTGTGTGTGTTGTCGGTGTGTGTGTGTTTATGTGTTGTGTGTGTGTGTGTGTGTTGTCGGTGTGTGTGTGTGTGTTGTCGGTGTGTGTGTGTGTGTGTTGTCGGTGTGTGTGTGTGTGTGTTGTCGGTGTGTTTGTGTGTGTGTGTTGTCGGTGTGTGTGTGTGTTGTGTGTGTGTGTGTGTTGTCGGTGTGTGTGTGTGTGTGTGTTGCCGGTGTGTTTGTGTGTGTGTTGTCGGTGTGTGTGTGTGTGTGTTGTCGGTGTGTGTGTGTGTGTGTTGTCGGTGTGTGTGTGTGTGTGTGTTGCCGGTGTGTGTGTGTGTGTGTTGTCGGTGTGTGTGTGTGTGTGTTGTCGGTGTGTGTGTGTGTGTGTGTTGTCGGTGTGTGTGTGTTGTCGATGTGTGTGTGTGTGTGTTGTCGGTGTGTGTGTGTGTGTGGTCGGTGTGTGTGTGTGTGTGTGTGTGTGTGTTGTCGGTGTGTGTGTGTGTGTTGTCGGTGTGTGTGTGTGTGTGTGTTGTCGGTGTGTGTGTGTTGTCGATGTGTGTGTGTGTGTGTTGTCGGTGTGTGTGTGTGTGTGGTCGGTGTGTGTGTGTGTGTGTGTGTGTGTTGTCGGTGTGTGTGTGTGTTGTCTGTGTGTGTGTGTGTTGTCGGTGTGTGTGTGTGTGTTGTCAGTGTGTGTGTGTGTGTGTTGTCGGTGTGTGTGTGTTTATGTGTTGTGTGTGTGTGTGTGTGTTGTCGGTGTGTGTGTGTGTGTTGTCGGTGTGTGTGTGTGTGTGTTGTCGGTGTGTGTGTGTGTGTGTTGTCGGTGTGTTGTGTGTGTGTGTTGTCGGTGTGTGTGTGTGTTGTGTGTGTGTGTGTGTGTTGTCGGTGTGTGTGTGTGTGTGTGTTGCCGGTGTGTTTGTGTGTGTGTTGTCGGTGTGTGTGTGTGTGTGTTGTCGGTGTGTGTGTGTGTGTTGTCGGTGTGTGTGTGTGTGTGTGTGTTGTCGGTGTGTGTGTGTGTGTTGTCGGTGTGTGTATGTGTGTGTTGTCGGTGTGTGTGTGTGTGTGTTGTCGGTGTGTGTGTGTGTGTGTTGTCGGTGTGTGTGTGTGTGTTGTCGGTGTGTGTGTGTGTGTGTTGTCGGTGTGTGTGTGTGTTGTCGGTGTGTGTGTGTGTGTGTGTTGTCGGTGTGTGTGTGTGTGTTGTCGGTGTGTGTGTGTGTGTGTTGTCGGTGTGTGTGTGTGTGTGTTGTCGGTGTGTGTGTGTGTGTTGTCGGTGTGTGTGTGTGTGTTGTCGGTGTGTGTGTGTGTGTGTTGTCGGTGTGTGTGTGTGTGTGTTGTCGGTGTGTGTGTGTGTGTGTTGTCGGTGTGTGTGTGTTATCGGTGTGTGTGTGTGTGTGTGTGTGTTGTCGGTGTGTGTGTGTGTGTGTGTTGTCGGTGTGTGTGTCTGTGTTGTCGGTGTGTGTGTGTGTGTGTGTATGTGTTGTCGGTGTGTGTGTGTGTGTGTTGTCGGTGTGTGTGTGTGTGTTGTCGGTGTGTGTGTGTGTGTGTTGTCGGTTTGTGTGTGTGTGTGTGTGTTGTCGGTGTGTGTGTGTGTGTTGTCGGTGTGTGTGTGTGTGTGTTGTCGGTGTGTGTGTGTTGTCGGTGTGTGTGTGTGTGTGTTGTCGGTGTGTGTGTGTGTGTTGTCGGTGTGTGTGTGTGTGTTGTCTGTGTGTGTGTGTGTTGTCGGTGTGTGTGTGTGTGTTGTCAGTGTGTGTGTGTGTGTGTTGTCGGTGTGTGTGTGTTTATGTGTTGTGTGTGTGTGTGTGTGTGTGTTGTCGGTGTGTGTGTGTGTGTTGTCGGTGTGTGTGTGTGTGTGTTGTCGGTGTGTGTGTGTGTGTGTTGTCGGTGTGTTTGTGTGTGTGTGTTGTCGGTGTGTGTGTGTGTTGTGTGTGTGTGTGTGTGTTGTCGGTGTGTGTGTGTGTTGTCGGTGTGTGTGTGTTGTCAGTGTGTGTGTGTGTGTGTTGTGTGTGTGTGTGTTGTCGGTGTGTGTGTGTGTGTTGTCGGTGTGTGTGTGTGTGTGTGTGTTGTCGGTGTGTGTGTGTGTGTTGTCGGTGTGTGTGTGTGTGTGTTGTCGGTGTGTGTGTGTGTGTGTTGTCGGTGTGTGTGTGTGTGTGTTGTCGGTGTGTGTGTGTGTGTTGTCGGTGTGTGTGTGTGTGTGTTGTCGGTGTGTGTGTGTGTGTGTTGTCGGTGTGTGTGTGTGTGTGTTGTCGGTGTGTGTGTGTGTGTTGTCGGTGTGTGTGTGTGTGTGTTGTCAGTGTGTGTGTGTTAATGTGTTGTCGGTGTGTGTGTGTGTGTGTGTTGTCGGTGTGTGTGTGTGTGTTGTCGGTGTGTGTGTGTGTTGTCGGTGTGTGTGTGTGTGTTGTCGGTGTGTGTGTGTGTGTGGTGTGTGTGTGATGTGTGTGTGTTGTCGGTGTGTGTGTGTGTTGTCGGTGTGTGTGTGTGTGTTGTCGGTGTGTGTGTGTGTGTGTTGTGGGTGTGTGTGTGTGTGTTGTCAGTGTTTGTGTGTGTGTGTTGTCGGTGTCTGTGTGTGTGTGTTGTCGGTGTGTGTGTGTTTATGTGTTGTCGGTTTGTGTGTGTGTGTGTTGTCGGTGTGTGTGTGTGTGTTGTCGGTGTGTGTGTGTGTTGTCGGTGTGTGTGTGTGTGTGTTGTCGGTGTGTGTGTGTGTGTGTTGTGGGTGTGTGTGTGTGTGTTGTCAGTGTTTGTGTGTGTGTTGTCAGTGTGTGTGTGTGTGTGTTGTCGGTGTGTGTGTGTGTGTTGTGTGTGTGTGTGTTGTCGGTGTGTGTGTGTGTGTTGTCCGAGTGTGTGTGTGTGTGTGTTGTCGGTGTGTGTGTGTTGTCGGTGTGTGTGTGTGTGTGTGTTGTCGGTGTGTGTGTGTTTGTGTGTGTGTGTGTTGTCGGTGTGTGTGTGTGTGTGTTGTCGGTGTGTGTGTGTGTGTGTGTGTGTTGTCAGTGTGTGTGTGTGTGTGTGTGTTGTCGGTGTGTGTGTGTGTGTGTGTGTTGTCGGTGTGTGTGTGTGTGTGTTGTCGGTGTGTGTGTGTGTGTTGTCGGTGTGTGTGTGTTGTCGGTGTGTGTGTGTGTTGTCGGTGTGTGTGTGTTGTCAGTGTGTGTGTGTGTGTGTTGTGTGTGTGTGTGTTGTCGGTGTGTGTGTGTGTGTTGTCGGTGTGTGTGTGTGTGTGTGTGTTGTCGGTGTGTGTGTGTGTGTTGTCGGTGTGTGTGTGTGTGTGTTGTCGGTGTGTGTGTGTGTGTGTTGTCGGTTTGTGTGTGTGTGTGTTGTCGGTGTGTGTGTGTGTGTTGTCGGTGTGTGTGTGTGTGTGTTGTCGGTGTGTGTGTGTGTTGTCGGTGTGTGTGTGTGTGTTGTCGGTGTGTGTGTGTGTGTTGTCGGTGTGTGTGTGTGTGTGTTGTCGGTGTGTGTGTGTGTGTGTTGTCGGTGTGTGTGTGTGTGTTGTCGGTGTGTGTGTGTGTGTTGTCGGTGTGTGTGTGTGTGTGTTGTCGGTGTGTGTGTGTGTGTGTGTGTTGTCGGTGTGTGTGTGTGTGTTGTCGGTGTGTGTGTGTGTGTGTGTTGTCGGTGTGTGTGTCTGTGTTGTCGGTGTGTGTGTGTGTGTGTGTATGTGTTGTCGGTGTGTGTGTGTGTGTGTTGTCGGTGTGTGTGTGTGTGTTGTCGGTGTGTGTGTGTGTGTGTTGTCGGTTTGTGTGTGTGTGTGTGTGTTGTCGGTGTGTGTGTGTGTGTTGTCGGTGTGTGTGTGTGTGTGTTGTCGGTGTGTGTGTGTTGTCGGTGTGTGTGTGTGTGTGTTGTCGGTGTGTGTGTGTGTGTTGTCGGTGTGTGTGTGTGTGTTGTCTGTGTGTGTGTGTGTTGTCGGTGTGTGTGTGTGTGTTGTCAGTGTGTGTGTGTGTGTGTTGTCGGTGTGTGTGTGTTTATGTGTTGTGTGTGTGTGTGTGTGTGTGTTGTCGGTGTGTGTGTGTGTGTTGTCGGTGTGTGTGTGTGTGTGTTGTCGGTGTGTGTGTGTGTGTGTTGTCGGTGTGTTTGTGTGTGTGTGTTGTCGGTGTGTGTGTGTGTTGTGTGTGTGTGTGTGTGTTGTCGGTGTGTGTGTGTGTTGTCGGTGTGTGTGTGTTGTCGGTGTGTGTGTGTGTGTGTTGTGTGTGTGTGTGTTGTCGGTGTGTGTGTGTGTGTTGTCGGTGTGTGTGTGTGTGTGTGTGTGTTGTCGGTGTGTGTGTGTGTGTGTTGTCGGTGTGTGTGTGTGTGTGTTGTCGGTGTGTGTGTGTGTGTTGTCGGTGTGTGTGTGTGTGTGTTGTCGGTGTGTGTGTGTGTGTGTTGTCGGTGTGTGTGTGTGTTGTCGGTGTGTGTGTGTTGTCGGTGTGTGTGTGTGTGTGTGTTGTCGGTGTGTGTGTGTGTGTTGTGTGTGTGTGTGTGTTGTCGGTGTGTGTGTGTGTGTGTTGTCGGTTTGTGTGTGTGTGTGTGTTGTCAGTGTGTGTGTGTGTGTGTGTGTTGTCGGTGTGTGTGTGTGTGTGTGTGTTGTCGGTGTGTGTGTGTGTGTGTTGTCGGTGTGTGTGTGTGTGTTGTCGGTGTGTGTGTGTTGTCGGTGTGTGTGTGTGTTGTCGGTGTGTGTGTGTTGTCAGTGTGTGTGTGTGTGTGTTGTGTGTGTGTGTGTTGTCGGTGTGTGTGTGTGTGTTGTCGGTGTGTGTGTGTGTGTGTGTGTTGTCGGTGTGTGTGTGTGTGTTGTCGGTGTGTGTGTGTGTGTGTTGTCGGTGTGTGTGTGTGTGTGTTGTCGGTGTGTGTGTGTGTGTGTTGTCGGTGTGTGTGTGTGTGTTGTCGGTGTGTGTGTGTGTGTGTTGTCGGTGTGTGTGTGTGTGTTGTGTGTGTGTGTGTTGTCGGTGTGTGTGTGTGTGTTGTCCGAGTGTGTGTGTGTGTGTGTTGTCGGTGTGTGTGTGTTGTCGGTGTGTGTGTGTGTGTGTGTGTTGTCGGTGTGTGTGTGTGTGTTTGTGTGTGTGTGTGTTGTCGGTGTGTGTGTGTGTGTGTTGTCGGTGTGTGTGTGTGTGTGTGTTGTCAGTGTGTGTGTGTGTGTGTGTGTGTTGTCGGTGTGTGTGTGTGTGTGTGTGTTGTCGGTGTGTGTGTGTGTGTGTTGTCGGTGTGTGTGTGTGTGTTGTCGGTGTGTGTGTGTTGTCGGTGTGTGTGTGTGTTGTCGGTGTGTGTGTGTTGTCAGTGTGTGTGTGTGTGTGTTGTGTGTGTGTGTGTTGTCGGTGTGTGTGTGTGTGTTGTCGGTGTGTGTGTGTGTGTGTGTGTTGTCGGTGTGTGTGTGTGTGTTGTCGGTGTGTGTGTGTGTGTGTTGTCGGTGTGTGTGTGTGTGTGTTGTCGGTGTGTGTGTGTGTGTGTTGTCGGTGTGTGTGTGTGTGTTGTCGGTGTGTGTGTGTGTGTGTTGTCGGTGTGTGTGTGTGTTGTCGGTGTGTGTGTGTGTGTGTTGTCGGTGTGTGTGTGTGTGTGGTCGGTGTGTGTGTGTGTGTGTGTTGTCGGTGTGTGTGTGTGTGTGTTGTCGGTGTGTGTGTGTGTGTTGTCGGTGTGTGTGTGTGTGTGTTGTCGGTGTGTGTGTGT
>NW_027675411.1:127500-135000 GCF_965601325.2 Salmo salar
GTGTGTGTGTGTGTGTTGTCGGTGTGTGTGTGTTGTCGATGTGTGTGTGTGTGTGTTGTCGGTGTGTGTGTGTGTGTGGTCGTGTGTGTGTGTGTGTGTGTGTGTGTTGTCGGTGTGTGTGTGTGTTGTCTGTGTGTGTGTGTGTTGTCGGTGTGTGTGTGTGTGTTGTCAGTGTGTGTGTGTGTGTGTTGTCGGTGTGTGTGTGTTTGTGTGTTGTGTGTGTGTGTGTGTGTTGTCGGTGTGTGTGTGTGTGTTGTCGGTGTGTGTGTGTGTGTGTTGTCGGTGTGTGTGTGTGTGTGTTGTCGGTGTGTTTGTGTGTGTGTGTTGTCGGTGTGTGTGTGTGTTGTGTGTGTGTGTGTGTGTTGTCGGTGTGTGTGTGTGTGTGTGTTGCCGGTGTGTTTGTGTGTGTGTTGTCGGTGTGTGTGTGTGTGTGTTGTCGGTGTGTGTGTGTGTGTTGTCGGTGTGTGTGTGTGTGTGTGTGTTGTCGGTGTGTGTGTGTGTGTTGTCGGTGTGTGTGTGTGTGTGTTGTCGGTGTGTGTGTGTGTGTGTTGTCGGTGTGTGTGTGTGTGTGTTGTCGGTGTGTGTGTGTGTGTTGTCGGTGTGTGTGTGTGTGTGTTGTCGGTGTGTGTGTGTGTTGTCGGTGTGTGTGTGTGTGTGTGTTGTCGGTGTGTGTGTGTGTGTTGTCGGTGTGTGTGTGTGTGTGTTGTCGGTGTGTGTGTGTGTGTGTTGTCGGTGTGTGTGTGTGTGTTGTCGGTGTGTGTGTGTGTGTTGTCGGTGTGTGTGTGTGTGTGTTGTCGGTGTGTGTGTGTGTGTGTTGTCGGTGTGTGTGTGTGTGTGTTGTCGGTGTGTGTGTGTTATCGGTGTGTGTGTGTGTGTGTGTGTGTTGTCGGTGTGTGTGTGTGTGTGTGTTGTCGGTGTGTGTGTCTGTGTTGTCGGTGTGTGTGTGTGTGTGTGTATGTGTTGTCGGTGTGTGTGTGTGTGTGTTGTCGGTGTGTGTGTGTGTGTTGTCGGTGTGTGTGTGTGTGTGTTGTCGGTTGTGTGTGTGTGTGTGTGTTGTCGGTGTGTGTGTGTGTGTTGTCGGTGTGTGTGTGTGTGTGTTGTCGGTGTGTGTGTGTTGTCGGTGTGTGTGTGTGTGTGTTGTCGGTGTGTGTGTGTGTGTTGTCGGTGTGTGTGTGTGTGTTGTCTGTGTGTGTGTGTGTTGTCGGTGTGTGTGTGTGTGTTGTCAGTGTGTGTGTGTGTGTGTTGTCGGTGTGTGTGTGTTTATGTGTTGTGTGTGTGTGTGTGTGTGTGTTGTCGGTGTGTGTGTGTGTGTTGTCGGTGTGTGTGTGTGTGTGTTGTCGGTGTGTGTGTGTGTGTGTTGTCGGTGTGTTGTGTGTGTGTGTTGTCGGTGTGTGTGTGTGTTGTGTGTGTGTGTGTGTGTTGTCGGTGTGTGTGTGTGTTGTCGGTGTGTGTGTGTTGTCAGTGTGTGTGTGTGTGTGTTGTGTGTGTGTGTGTTGTCGGTGTGTGTGTGTGTGTTGTCGGTGTGTGTGTGTGTGTGTGTGTTGTCGGTGTGTGTGTGTGTGTTGTCGGTGTGTGTGTGTGTGTGTTGTCGGTGTGTGTGTGTGTGTGTTGTCGGTGTGTGTGTGTGTGTGTTGTCGGTGTGTGTGTGTGTGTTGTCGGTGTGTGTGTGTGTGTGTTGTCGGTGTGTGTGTGTGTGTGTTGTCGGTGTGTGTGTGTGTGTGTTGTCGGTGTGTGTGTGTGTGTTGTCGGTGTGTGTGTGTGTGTGTTGTCGTGTGTGTGTGTTAATGTGTTGTCGGTGTGTGTGTGTGTGTGTGTTGTCGGTGTGTGTGTGTGTGTTGTCGGTGTGTGTGTGTGTTGTCGGTGTGTGTGTGTGTGTTGTCGGTGTGTGTGTGTGTGTGTGTGTGTGTGTGTGTGTGTGTTGTCGGTGTGTGTGTGTGTTGTCGGTGTGTGTGTGTGTGTTGTCGGTGTGTGTGTGTGTGTGTTGTGGGTGTGTGTGTGTGTGTTGTCAGTGTTTGTGTGTGTGTGTTGTCGGTGTCTGTGTGTGTGTGTTGTCGGTGTGTGTGTGTGTATGTGTTGTCGGTGTGTGTGTGTGTGTGTTGTCGGTGTGTGTGTGTGTGTTGTCGGTGTGTGTGTGTGTTGTCGGTGTGTGTGTGTGTGTGTTGTCGGTGTGTGTGTGTGTGTGTTGTGGGTGTGTGTGTGTGTGTTGTCAGTGTTTGTGTGTGTGTTGTCAGTGTGTGTGTGTGTGTGTTGTCGGTGTGTGTGTGTGTGTTGTGTGTGTGTGTGTTGTCGGTGTGTGTGTGTGTGTTGTCCGAGTGTGTGTGTGTGTGTGTTGTCGGTGTGTGTGTGTTGTCGGTGTGTGTGTGTGTGTGTGTTGTCGGTGTGTGTGTGTTTGTGTGTGTGTGTGTTGTCGGTGTGTGTGTGTGTGTGTTGTCGGTGTGTGTGTGTGTGTGTGTGTGTTGTCAGTGTGTGTGTGTGTGTGTGTGTTGTCGGTGTGTGTGTGTGTGTGTGTGTTGTCGGTGTGTGTGTGTGTGTGTTGTCGGTGTGTGTGTGTGTGTTGTCGGTGTGTGTGTGTTGTCGGTGTGTGTGTGTGTTGTCGGTGTGTGTGTGTGTTGTCAGTGTGTGTGTGTGTGTGTTGTGTGTGTGTGTGTTGTCGGTGTGTGTGTGTGTGTTGTCGGTGTGTGTGTGTGTGTGTGTGTTGTCGGTGTGTGTGTGTGTGTTGTCGGTGTGTGTGTGTGTGTGTTGTCGGTGTGTGTGTGTGTGTGTTGTCGGTTTGTGTGTGTGTGTGTTGTCGGTGTGTGTGTGTGTGTTGTCGGTGTGTGTGTGTGTGTGTTGTCGGTGTGTGTGTGTGTTGTCGGTGTGTGTGTGTGTGTTGTCGGTGTGTGTGTGTGTGTTGTCGGTGTGTGTGTGTGTGTGTTGTCGGTGTGTGTGTGTGTGTGTTGTCGGTGTGTGTGTGTGTGTTGTCGGTGTGTGTGTGTGTGTTGTCGGTGTGTGTGTGTGTGTGTTGTCGGTGTGTGTGTGTGTGTGTGTGTTGTCGGTGTGTGTGTGTGTGTTGTCGGTGTGTGTGTGTGTGTGTGTTGTCGGTGTGTGTGTCTGTGTTGTCGGTGTGTGTGTGTGTGTGTGTATGTGTTGTCGGTGTGTGTGTGTGTGTGTTGTCGGTGTGTGTGTGTGTGTTGTCGGTGTGTGTGTGTGTGTGTTGTCGGTTTGTGTGTGTGTGTGTGTGTTGTCGGTGTGTGTGTGTGTGTTGTCGGTGTGTGTGTGTGTGTGTTGTCGGTGTGTGTGTGTTGTCGGTGTGTGTGTGTGTGTGTTGTCGGTGTGTGTGTGTGTGTTGTCGGTGTGTGTGTGTGTGTTGTCTGTGTGTGTGTGTGTTGTCGGTGTGTGTGTGTGTGTTGTCAGTGTGTGTGTGTGTGTGTTGTCGGTGTGTGTGTGTTTATGTGTTGTGTGTGTGTGTGTGTGTGTGTTGTCGGTGTGTGTGTGTGTGTTGTCGGTGTGTGTGTGTGTGTGTTGTCGGTGTGTGTGTGTGTGTGTTGTCGGTGTGTTTGTGTGTGTGTGTTGTCGGTGTGTGTGTGTGTTGTGTGTGTGTGTGTGTGTTGTCGGTGTGTGTGTGTGTTGTCGGTGTGTGTGTGTTGTCAGTGTGTGTGTGTGTGTGTTGTGTGTGTGTGTGTTGTCGGTGTGTGTGTGTGTGTTGTCGGTGTGTGTGTGTGTGTGTGTGTGTTGTCGGTGTGTGTGTGTGTGTTGTCGGTGTGTGTGTGTGTGTGTTGTCGGTGTGTGTGTGTGTGTGTTGTCGGTGTGTGTGTGTGTGTGTTGTCGGTGTGTGTGTGTGTGTTGTCGGTGTGTGTGTGTGTGTGTTGTCGGTGTGTGTGTGTGTGTGTTGTCGGTGTGTGTGTGTGTTGTCGGTGTGTGTGTGTTGTCGGTGTGTGTGTGTGTGTGTGTTGTCGGTGTGTGTGTGTGTGTTTGTGTGTGTGTGTGTTGTCGGTGTGTGTGTGTGTGTGTTGTCGGTTTGTGTGTGTGTGTGTGTTGTCAGTGTGTGTGTGTGTGTGTGTGTTGTCGGTGTGTGTGTGTGTGTGTGTGTTGTCGGTGTGTGTGTGTGTGTGTTGTCGGTGTGTGTGTGTGTGTTGTCGGTGTGTGTGTGTTGTCGGTGTGTGTGTGTGTTGTCGGTGTGTGTGTGTTGTCAGTGTGTGTGTGTGTGTGTTGTGTGTGTGTGTGTTGTCGGTGTGTGTGTGTGTGTTGTCGGTGTGTGTGTGTGTGTGTGTGTTGTCGGTGTGTGTGTGTGTGTTGTCGGTGTGTGTGTGTGTGTGTTGTCGGTGTGTGTGTGTGTGTGTTGTCGGTGTGTGTGTGTGTGTGTTGTCGGTGTGTGTGTGTGTGTTGTCGGTGTGTGTGTGTGTGTGTTGTCGGTGTGTGTGTGTGTGTTGTGTGTGTGTGTGTTGTCGGTGTGTGTGTGTGTGTTGTCCGAGTGTGTGTGTGTGTGTGTTGTCGGTGTGTGTGTGTTGTCGGTGTGTGTGTGTGTGTGTGTGTTGTCGGTGTGTGTGTGTGTGTTTGTGTGTGTGTGTGTTGTCGGTGTGTGTGTGTGTGTGTTGTCGGTGTGTGTGTGTGTGTGTGTTGTCAGTGTGTGTGTGTGTGTGTGTGTGTTGTCGGTGTGTGTGTGTGTGTGTGTGTTGTCGGTGTGTGTGTGTGTGTGTTGTCGGTGTGTGTGTGTGTGTTGTCGGTGTGTGTGTGTTGTCGGTGTGTGTGTGTGTTGTCGGTGTGTGTGTGTTGTCAGTGTGTGTGTGTGTGTGTTGTGTGTGTGTGTGTTGTCGGTGTGTGTGTGTGTGTTGTCGGTGTGTGTGTGTGTGTGTGTGTTGTCGGTGTGTGTGTGTGTGTTGTCGGTGTGTGTGTGTGTGTGTTGTCGGTGTGTGTGTGTGTGTGTTGTCGGTGTGTGTGTGTGTGTGTTGTCGGTGTGTGTGTGTGTGTTGTCGGTGTGTGTGTGTGTGTGTTGTCGGTGTGTGTGTGTGTTGTCGGTGTGTGTGTGTGTGTGTTGTCGGTGTGTGTGTGTGTGTGGTCGGTGTGTGTGTGTGTGTGTGTTGTCGGTGTGTGTGTGTGTGTGTTGTCGGTGTGTGTGTGTGTGTTGTCGGTGTGTGTGTGTGTGTTGTCGGTGTGTGTGTGTGTGTGTTGTCGGTGTGTGTGTGTGTGTGTTGTCGGTGTGTGTGTGTGTGTTGTCGGTGTGTGTGTGTTATCGGTGTGTGTGTGTGTGTGTGTGTGTTGTCGGTGTGTGTGTGTGTGTGTGTTGTCGGTGTGTGTGTCTGTGTTGTCGGTGTGTGTGTGTGTGTGTGTATGTGTTGTCGGTGTGTGTGTGTGTGTGTTGTCGGTTTGTGTGTGTGTGTGTGTGTTGTCGGTGTGTGTGTGTGTGTTGTCGGTGTGTGTGTGTGTGTGTTGTCGGTGTGTGTGTGTTGTCGGTGTGTGTGTGTGTGTGTTGTCGGTGTGTGTGTGTGTGTTGTTGGTGTGTGTGTGTTGTCAGTGTGTGTGTGTGTGTTGTCAGTGTGTGTGTGTGTGTTGTCGGTGTGTGTGTGTGTGTGTTGTCGGTGTGTGTGTGTTGTCGGTGTGTGTGTGTGTGTGTTGTCGGTGTGTGTGTGTGTGTTGCTGGTGTTTGTGTGTGTGTGTGTTGTCGGTGTGTGTGTGTGTTGTCAGTGTGTGTGTGTGTGTGTGTGTTGTCGGTGTGTGTGTGTGTGTGTTGTCGGTGTGTGTGTGTGTGTGTGTTGCCGGTGTGTGTGTGTGTGTGTTGTCGGTGTGTGTGTGTGTGTGTTGTCGGTGTGTGTGTGTGTGTGTGTTGTCGGTGTGTGTGTGTTGTCGATGTGTGTGTGTGTGTGTTGTCGGTGTGTGTGTGTGTGTGGTCGGTGTGTGTGTGTGTGTGTGTGTGTGTGTTGTCGGTGTGTGTGTGTGTGTTGTCTGTGTGTGTGTGTGTTGTCGGTGTGTGTGTGTGTGTTGTCAGTGTGTGTGTGTGTGTGTTGTCGGTGTGTGTGTGTTTATGTGTTGTGTGTGTGTGTGTGTGTGTGTTGTCGGTGTGTGTGTGTGTGTTGTCGGTGTGTGTGTGTGTGTGTTGTCGGTGTGTGTGTGTGTGTGTTGTCGGTGTGTTTGTGTGTGTGTGTTGTCGGTGTGTGTGTGTGTTGTGTGTGTGTGTGTGTGTGTTGTCGGTGTGTGTGTGTGTTGTCGTTGTGTGTGTGTTGTCAGTGTGTGTGTGTGTGTGTTGTGTGTGTGTGTGTTGTCGGTGTGTGTGTGTGTGTTGTCGGTGTGTGTGTGTGTGTGTTGTCGGTGTGTGTGTGTGTGTTGTCGGTGTGTGTGTGTGTGTGTGTTGTCGGTGTGTGTGTGTGTGTGTTGTCGGTGTGTGTGTGTGTGTGTTGTCGGTGTGTGTGTGTGTGTTGTCGGTGTGTGTGTGTGTGTGTTGTCGGTGTGTGTGTGTGTGTGTTGTCAGTGTGTGTGTGTGTGTGTTGTCGGTGTGTGTGTGTGTGTTGTCGGTGTGTGTGTGTGTGTGTGTGTTGTCGGTGTGTGTGTGTGTGTGTTGTCGGTGTGTGTGTGTGTGTTGTCGGTGTGTGTGTGTGTGTTGTCGGTGTGTGTGTGTGTGTGTTGTCGGTGTGTGTGTGTGTGTGTTGTCGGTGTGTGTGTGTGTGTTGTCGGTGTGTGTGTGTTATCGGTGTGTGTGTGTGTGTGTGTGTGTTGTCGGTGTGTGTGTGTGTCTGTGTTGTCGGTGTGTGTGTCTGTGTTGTCGGTGTGTGTGTGTGTGTGTATGTGTTGTCGGTGTGTGTGTGTGTGTGTGTGTTGTCGGTGTGTGTGTGTGTGTTGTCGGTGTGTGTGTGTGTGTGTTGTCGTTTTGTGTGTGTGTGTGTGTGTGTGTTGTCGGTGTGTGTGTGTGTGTTGTCGGTGTGTGTGTGTGTGTGTTGTCGGTGTGTGTGTGTTGTCGGTGTGTGTGTGTGTGTGTTGTCGGTGTGTGTGTGTGTGTTGTCGGTGTGTGTGTGTTGTCAGTGTGTGTGTGTGTGTTGTCAGTGTGTGTGTGTGTGTTGTCGGTGTGTGTGTGTTGTCGGTGTGTGTGTGTGTTGTCGGTGTGTGTGTGTGTGTGTTGTCGGTGTGTGTGTGTGTGTTGCTGGTGTTTGTGTGTGTGTGTGTTGTCGGTGTGTGTGTGTGTGTGTGTTGTCAGTGTGTGTGTGTGTGTGTGTGTTGTCGGTGTGTGTGTGTGTGTGTTGTTGGGGTGTGTGTGTGTGTGTGTTGCCGGTGTGTGTGTGTGTGTGTTGTCGGTGTGTGTGTGTGTGTGTTGTCGGTGTGTGTGTGTGTGTTGTCGGTGTGTGTGTGTTGTCGATGTGTGTGTGTGTGTGTGTTGTCGGTGTGTGTGTGTGTGTGGTCGGTGTGTGTGTGTGTGTGTGTGTGTGTGTTGTCGGTGTGTGTGTGTGTGTGTTGTCTGTGTGTGTGTGTGTGTTGTCGGTGTGTGTGTGTGTGTTGTCAGTGTGTGTGTGTGTGTGTTGTCGGTGTGTGTGTGTT
>NW_027675411.1:137500-147500 GCF_965601325.2 Salmo salar
GTGTGTTGCCGGTGTGTGTGTGTGTGTTGTCGGTGTGTGTGTGTGTGTGTGTGTGTGTTGTCGGTGTGTGTGTGTGTTGTCGGTGTGTGTGTGTGTGTTGTCGGTGTGTGTGTGTGTGTGTTGTGGGTGTTTGTGTGTGTGTTGTCAGTGTTTGTGTGTGTGTGTTGTCGGTGTGTGTGTGTGTGTGTTGTCGGTGTGTGTGTGTGTGTTGTGTGTGTGTGTGTTGTCGGTGTGTGTGTGTGTGTTGTCCGAGTGTGTGTGTGTGTGTGTGTGTTGTCGGTGTGTGTGTTGTCGGTGTGTGTGTGTGTGTGTGTGTGTTGTCGGTATGTGTGTGTGTGTGTGTGTGTGTGTATTGTCGGTGTGTGTGTGTGTGTTGTCGGTGTGTGTGTGTGTGTGTGTGTGTGTGTGTCGGTGTGTTGTCGGTGTGTGTGTGTGTGTTGTCGGTGTGTGTGTGTGTGTTGTCGGTGTGTGTGTGCGTGTTGTCGGTGTGTGTGTGTGTGTTGTCGGTGTGTGTGTGTGTGTGTGTTGTCGGTGTGTTTGTGTGTGTGTGTGTTGTCGGTGTGTGTGTGTGTTGTGTGTGTGTGTGTGTGTTGTCGGTGTGTGTGTGTGTGTGTTGTCGGTGTGTGTGTGTTGTCAGTGTGTGTGTGTTGTGTGTGTGAGTGTTGTCGGTGTGTGTGTGTGTGTTGTCGGTGTGTGTGTGTGTGTGTGTTGTCGGTGTGTGTGTGTGTGTTGTCGGTGTGTGTGTGTGTGTGTTGTCGGTGTGTGTGTGTGTTGTCGGGAAGTGTGTGTGTGTGTGTTGTCGGTGTGTGTGTGTTGTCGGTGTGTGTGTGTGTGTGTTGTCGGTGTGTGTGTGTGTGTGTTGTCGGTGTGTGTGTGTGTGTGTTGTCGGTGTGTGTGTGTGTGTTGTCGGTGTGTGTGTGTGTGTGTTGTCGGTGTGTGTGTGTGTGTGTGTTGTCGGTGTGTGTGTGTGTGTTGTCGGTGTGTGTGTGTGTGTTGTCGGTGTGTGTGTGTGTGTGTTGTCGGTGTGTGTGTGTGTGTTGTCGGTGTGTGTGTGTTATCGGTGTGTGTGTGTGTGTGTGTGTTGTCGGTGTGTGTGTGTGTGTGTATGTGTTGTCGGTGTGTGTGTGTGTGTGTGTTGTCGGTGTGTTTGTGTGTGTGTGTGTTGTCGGTGTGTGTGTGTTGTCGGTGTGTGTGTGTGTGTGTGTTGTCGGTGTGTGTGTGTGTGTTGTCGGTGTGTGTGTGTGTGTGTTGTCGGTGTGTGTGTGTGTGTGTTGTCGGTGTGTGTGTGTGTGTGTGTTGTCGGTGTGTGTGTGTGTGTTGTCGGTGTGTGTGTGTGTGTGTTGTTGGTGTGTGTGTGTGTGTTGTCTGTGTGTGTGTGTGTGTGTTGTCGGTGTGTGTGTGTGTGTGTGTGTTGTCGGTGTGTGTGTGTGTGTTGTCCGTGTGTGTGTGTGTTGTCGGTGTGTGTGTGTGTGTGTTGTCGGTGTGTGTGTGTTGTCGGTGTGTGTGTGTGTGTCTGTGTGTTGTCGGTGTGTGTGTGTGTGTTGTCGGTGTGGGTGTGTGTGTGTTGTCAGTGTGTGTGTGTGTGTTGTCGGTGTGTGTGTGTTTATGTGAGGTCGGTGTGTGTGTGTGTGTGTTGTCGGTGTGTGCGTGTGTGTTTTCGGTGTGTGTGTGTGTTGTCGGTGTGTGTGTTGTCGGTGTGTGTGTGTGTGTGTGTTGTCGGTGTGTGTGTGTGTGTTGTCGGTGTGTGTGTGTGTGTGTGTATGTGTTGTCGGTGTGTGTGTGTGTGTTGTCGGTGTGTGTGTGTGTGTTGTCGGTGTGTGTGTGTGTGTGTGTTGTCGGTGTGTGTGTGTGTGTGTTGTCGGTGTGTGTGTGTGTGTTGTTGGTGTGTGTGTGTGTGTTGTCGGTGTGTGTGTGTGTGTGTGTTGTCGGTGTGTGTATGTGTTGTGTATGTGTGTGTTGTCGGTGTGTGTGTGTGTGTGTTGTCGGTGTGTGTGTTGTCGGTGTGTGTGTGTGTGTGTGTGTGTGTTGTCGGTGTGTGTGTGTTATCGGTGTGTGTGTGTGTGTGTGTGTGTGTTGTCGGTGTGTGTGTGTGTGTTGTCGGTGTGTGTGTGTGTGTGTGTTGTCGGTGTGTGTGTGTGTGTGTGTGTGTTGTCGGTGTGTGTGTGTGTGTGTGTGTGTTGTCGGTGTGTGTGTGTGTGTGTTGTCGGTGTGTGTGTGTTGTCGGTGTGTGTGTGTTGTCGGTGTGTGTGTGTGTGTTGTCGGTGTGTGTGTGTGTGTGTTGTCGGTGTGTGTGTGTGTGTGTGTTGTCGGTGTGTGTGTGTGTGTGTGTGTTGTCGGTGTGTGTGTGTGTGTGTGTTGTCAGTGTGTGTGTGTGTGTTGTCGGTGTGTGTGTGTGTGTGTGTTGTCGGTGTGTGTGTGTGTGTGTTGTCGGTGTGTGTGTGTGTGTGTGTGTTGTCGGTGTGTGTGTGTGTGTTGTCGGTGTGTGTGTGTGTGTGTTGTCGGTGTGTGTGTGTGTGGTCGGTGTGTGTGTGTGTGTGTGTGTGTATTGTCGGTGTGTGTGTGTGTGTTGTCGGTGTGTGTGTGTGTGTGTGTGTTGTCGGTGTGTGTGTGTTTATGTGTTGTCGGTGTGTGTGTGTGTGTGTTGTCGGTGTGTGTGTGTGTGTTGTCGGTGTGTGTGTGTGTGTGTTGTCGGTGTGTGTGTGTTTATGTGTTGTCGGTGTGTGTGTGTGTGTGTTGTCGGTTTGTGTGTGTGTGTGTTGTCGGTGTGTGTGTGTGTTGCCGGTGTGTGTGTGTGTGTTGTCGGTGTGTGTGTGTGTGTGTGTGTGTGTTGTCGGTGTGTGTGTGTGTTGTCGGTGTGTGTGTGTGTGTTGTCGGTGTGTGTGTGTGTGTGTTGTGGGTGTTTGTGTGTGTGTTGTCAGTGTTTGTGTGTGTGTGTTGTCGGTGTGTGTGTGTGTGTGTTGTCGGTGTGTGTGTGTGTGTTGTGTGTGTGTGTGTTGTCGGTGTGTGTGTGTGTGTTGTCCGAGTGTGTGTGTGTGTGTGTGTGTTGTCGGTGTGTGTGTTGTCGGTGTGTGTGTGTGTGTGTGTTGTCGGTAGTGTGTGTGTGTGTGTGTGTGTGTGTATTGTCGGTGTGTGTGTGTGTGTTGTCGGTGTGTGTGTGTGTGTGTGTGTGTGTTGTCGGTGTGTTGTCGGTGTGTGTGTGTGTGTTGTCGGTGTGTGTGTGTGTGTTGTCGGTGTGTGTGTGCGTGTTGTCGGTGTGTGTGTGTGTGTTGTCGGTGTGTGTGTGTGTGTGTGTTGTCGGTGTGTTTGTGTGTGTGTGTGTTGTCGGTGTGTGTGTGTGTTGTGTGTGTGTGTGTGTGTTGTCGGTGTGTGTGTGTGTTGTCGGTGTGTGTGTGTTGTCAGTGTGTGTGTGTTGTGTGTGTGAGTGTTGTCGGTGTGTGTGTGTGTGTTGTCGGTGTGTGTGTGTGTGTGTGTTGTCGGTGTGTGTGTGTGTGTTGTCGGTGTGTGTGTGTGTGTGTTGTCGGTGTGTGTGTGTGTGTGTTGTCGGGAAGTGTGTGTGTGTGTGTTGTCGGTGTGTGTGTGTTGTCGGTGTGTGTGTGTGTGTGTTGTCGGTGTGTGTGTGTGTGTGTGTTGTCGGTGTGTGTGTGTGTGTGTTGTCGGTGTGTGTGTGTGTGTTGTCGGTGTGTGTGTGTGTGTGTTGTCGGTGTGTGTGTGTGTGTGTGTTGTCGGTGTGTGTGTGTGTGTTGTCGGTGTGTGTGTGTGTGTTGTCGGTGTGTGTGTGTGTGTGTTGTCGGTGTGTGTGTGTGTGTTGTCGGTGTGTGTGTGTTATCGGTGTGTGTGTGTGTGTGTGTGTTGTCGGTGTGTGTGTGTGTGTGTATGTGTTGTCGGTGTGTGTGTGTGTGTGTGTTGTCGGTGTGTTTGTGTGTGTGTGTGTTGTCGGTGTGTGTGTGTTGTCGGTGTGTGTGTGTGTGTGTGTTGTCGGTGTGTGTGTGTGTGTGTTGTCGGTGTGTGTGTGTGTGTGTGTTGTCAGTGTGTGTGTGTGTGTGTTGTCGGTGTGTGTGTGTGTGTGTTATCGGTGTGTGTGTGTGTGTTGCCGGTGTGTGTGTGTGTGTTGTCGGTGTGTGTGTGTGTGTGTGTTGTCGGTGTGTGTGTGTGTGTGTTGTCGGTGTGTGTGTGTGTGTGTGTGTTGTCGGTGTGTGTGTGTGTGTGTGTTGTCAGTGTGTGTGTGTGTGTGTTGTCGGTGTGTGTGTGTGTTGTCGGTGTGTGTGTGTGTGTTGTGTGTGTGTGTGTTGTCAGTGTGTGTGTGTGTTGTCGGTGTGTGTGTGTGTGTGTGTGTGTTGTCGGTGTGTGTGTGTGTGTGTTGTAGGTGTGTGTGTGTGTGTTGTCGGTGTGTGTGTGTGTTGTCGGTGTGTGTGTGTGTGTGTGTGTGTTGTGTGTGTGTGTGTGTTGTCGGTGTGTGTGTGTGTGTGTTGTCGGTGTGTGTGTGTGTGTTGTCGGTGTGTGTTTGTGTGTTGTCGGTGTGTGTGTGTGTGTGTTGTCGATGTGTGTGTGTGTGTGTTGTCGGTATGTTTGTGTGTGTGTGTTGTCGGTGTGTGTGTGTGTTGTGTGTGTGTGTGTGTGTTGTCGGTGTGTGTGTGTGTTGTCGGTGTGTGTGTGTGTGTTGTGTGTGTGTGTGTTGTCGGTGTGTGTGTGTGTGTTGTCCGAGTGTGTGTGTGTGTGTGTGTGTTGTCGGTGTGTGTGTTGTCGGTGTGTGTGTGTGTGTGTGTGTGTTGTCGGTATGTGTGTGTGTGTGTGTGTGTGTGTATTGTCGGTGTGTGTGTGTGTGTTGTCGGTGTGTGTGTGTGTGTGTGTGTGTGTTGTCGGTGTGTTGTCGGTGTGTGTGTGTGTGTTGTCGGTGTGTGTGTGTGTGTTGTCGGTGTGTGTGTGCGTGTTGTCGGTGTGTGTGTGTGTGTTGTCGGTGTGTGTGTGTGTGTGTGTTGTCGGTGTGTTTGTGTGTGTGTGTGTTGTCGGTGTGTGTGTGTGTTGTGTGTGTGTGTGTGTGTTGTCGGTGTGTGTGTGTGTGTGTTGTCGGTGTGTGTGTGTTGTCAGTGTGTGTGTGTTGTGTGTGTGAGTGTTGTCGGTGTGTGTGTGTGTGTTGTCGGTGTGTGTGTGTGTGTGTGTTGTCGGTGTGTGTGTGTGTGTTGTCGGTGTGTGTGTGTGTGTGTTGTCGGTGTGTGTGTGTGTGTGTTGTCGGGAAGTGTGTGTGTGTGTGTTGTCGGTGTGTGTGTGTTGTCGGTGTGTGTGTGTGTGTGTTGTCGGTGTGTGTGTGTGTGTGTGTGTTGTCGGTGTGTGTGTGTGTGTGTTGTCGGTGTGTGTGTGTGTGTTGTCGGTGTGTGTGTGTGTGTGTTGTCGGTGTGTGTGTGTGTGTGTGTTGTCGGTGTGTGTGTGTGTGTTGTCGGTGTGTGTGTGTGTGTTGTCGGTGTGTGTGTGTGTGTGTTGTCGGTGTGTGTGTGTGTGTTGTCGGTGTGTGTGTGTTATCGGTGTGTGTGTGTGTGTGTGTGTTGTCGGTGTGTGTGTGTGTGTGTATGTGTTGTCGGTGTGTGTGTGTGTGTGTGTGTTGTCGGTGTGTTTGTGTGTGTGTGTGTTGTCGGTGTGTGTGTGTTGTCGGTGTGTGTGTGTGTGTGTGTTGTCGGTGTGTGTGTGTGTGTGTTGTCGGTGTGTGTGTGTGTGTGTGTTGTCAGTGTGTGTGTGTGTGTGTTGTCGGTGTGTGTGTGTGTGTGTTATCGGTGTGTGTGTGTGTGTTGCCGGTGTGTGTGTGTGTGTTGTCGGTGTGTGTGTGTGTGTGTGTTGTCGGTGTGTGTGTGTGTGTGTTGTCGGTGTGTGTGTGTGTGTGTGTGTGTTGTCGGTGTGTGTGTGTGTGTGTTGTCGGTGTGTGTGTGTGTGTTGTCGGTGTGTGTTTGTGTGTTGTCGGTGTGTGTGTGTGTGTGTTGTCGAGTGTGTGTGTGTGTGTGTTGTCGGTATGTTTGTGTGTGTGTGTTGTCGGTGTGTGTGTGTGTTGTGTGTGTGTGTGTGTGTTGTCGGTGTGTGTGTGTGTTGTCGGTGTGTGTGTGTGTGTTGTGTGTGTGTGTGTTGTCGGTGTGTGTGTGTGTGTTGTCCGAGTGTGTGTGTGTGTGTGTGTGTTGTCGGTGTGTGTGTTGTCGGTGTGTGTGTGTGTGTGTGTGTGTTGTCGGTATGTGTGTGTGTGTGTGTGTGTGTGTATTGTCGGTGTGTGTGTGTGTGTTGTCGGTGTGTGTGTGTGTGTGTGTGTGTGTTGTCGGTGTGTTGTCGGTGTGTGTGTGTGTGTTGTCGGTGTGTGTGTGTGTGTTGTCGGTGTGTGTGTGCGTGTTGTCGGTGTGTGTGTGTGTGTTGTCGGTGTGTGTGTGTGTGTGTGTTGTCGGTGTGTTTGTGTGTGTGTGTGTTGTCGGTGTGTGTGTGTGTTGTGTGTGTGTGTGTGTGTTGTCGGTGTGTGTGTGTGTGTTGTCGGTGTGTGTGTGTGTGTGTGTTGTCGGTGTGTGTGTGTGTGTTGTCGGTGTGTGTGTGTGTGTGTTGTCGGTGTGTGTGTGTGTGTGTTGTCGGGAAGTGTGTGTGTGTGTGTTGTCGGTGTGTGTGTGTTGGCGGTGTGTGTGTGTGTGTGTTGTCGGTGTGTGTGTGTGTGTGTGTTGTCGGTGTGTGTGTGTGTGTGTTGTCGGTGTGTGTGTGTGTGTTGTCGGTGTGTGTGTGTGTGTGTTGTCGGTGTGTGTGTGTGTGTGTGTTGTCGGTGTGTGTGTGTGTGTTGTCGGTGTGTGTGTGTGTGTTGTCGGTGTGTGTGTGTGTGTGTTGTCGGTGTGTGTGTGTGTGTTGTCGGTGTGTGTGTGTTATCGGTGTGTGTGTGTGTGTGTGTGTTGTCGGTGTGTGTGTGTGTGTGTATGTGTTGTCGGTGTGTGTGTGTGTGTGTGTGTTGTCGGTGTGTTTGTGTGTGTGTGTGTTGTCGGTGTGTGTGTGTTGTCGGTGTGTGTGTGTGTGTGTGTTGTCGGTGTGTGTGTGTGTGTGTTGTCGGTGTGTGTGTGTGTGTGTGTTGTCAGTGTGTGTGTGTGTGTGTTGTCGGTGTGTGTGTGTGTGTGTTATCGGTGTGTGTGTGTGTGTTGCCGGTGTGTGTGTGTGTGTTGTCGGTGTGTGTGTGTGTGTGTGTTGTCGGTGTGTGTGTGTGTGTGTTGTCGGTGTGTGTGTGTGTGTGTGTGTTGTCGGTGTGTGTGTGTGTGTGTGTTGTCAGTGTGTGTGTGTGTGTGTTGTCGGTGTGTGTGTGTGTTGTCGGTGTGTGTGTGTGTGTTGTGTGTGTGTGTGTTGTCAGTGTGTGTGTGTGTTGTCGGTGTGTGTGTGTGTGTGTGTGTGTTGTCGGTGTGTGTGTGTGTGTGTTGTAGGTGTGTGTGTGTGTGTTGTCGGTGTGTGTGTGTGTTGTCGGTGTGTGTGTGTGTGTGTGTGTGTTGTGTGTGTGTGTTGTCGGTGTGTGTGTGTGTGTGTTGTCGGTGTGTGTGTGTGTGTTGTCGGTGTGTGTTTGTGTGTTGTCGGTGTGTGTGTGTGTGTGTTGTCGATGTGTGTGTGTGTGTGTTGTCGGTATGTTTGTGTGTGTGTGTTGTCGGTGTGTGTGTGTGTTGTGTGTGTGTGTGTGTGTTGTCGGTGTGTGTGTGTGTTGTCGGTGTGTGTGTGTTGTCAGTGTGTGTGTGTGTGTGTTGTGTGTGTGTGTGTTGTCGGTGTGTGTGTGTGTGTTGTCGGTGTGTGTGTGTGTGTGTTGTCGGTGTGTGTGTGTGTGTTGTCGGTGTGTGTTTGTGTGTTGTCGGTGTGTGTGTGTGTGTGTTGTCGATGTGTGTGTGTGTGTGTTGTCGGTATGTTTGTGTGTGTGTGTTGTCGGTGTGTGTGTGTGTTGTGTGTGTGTGTGTGTGTTGTCGGTGTGTGTGTGTGTTGTCGGTGTGTGTGTGTGTGTTGTGTGTGTGTGTGTTGTCGGTGTGTGTGTGTGTGTTGTCCGAGTGTGTGTGTGTGTGTGTGTGTTGTCGGTGTGTGTGTTGTCGGTGTGTGTGTGTGTGTGTGTGTGTTGTCGGTATGTGTGTGTGTGTGTGTGTGTGTGTATTGTCGGTGTGTGTGTGTGTGTTGTCGGTGTGTGTGTGTGTGTGTGTGTGTGTTGTCGGTGTGTTGTCGGTGTGTGTGTGTGTGTTGTCGGTGTGTGTGTGTGTGTTGTCGGTGTGTGTGTGCGTGTTGTCGGTGTGTGTGTGTGTGTTGTCGGTGTGTGTGTGTGTGTGTGTTGTCGGTGTGTTTGTGTGTGTGTGTGTTGTCGGTGTGTGTGTGTGTTGTGTGTGTGTGTGTGTGTTGTCGGTGTGTGTGTGTGTGTGTTGTCGGTGTGTGTGTGTTGTCAGTGTGTGTGTGTTGTGTGTGTGAGTGTTGTCGGTGTGTGTGTGTGTGTTGTCGGTGTGTGTGTGTGTGTGTGTTGTCGGTGTGTGTGTGTGTGTTGTCGGTGTGTGTGTGTGTGTGTTGTCGGTGTGTGTGTGTGTGTGTTGTCGGGAAGTGTGTGTGTGTGTGTTGTCGGTGTGTGTGTGTTGTCGGTGTGTGTGTGTGTGTGTTGTCGGTGTGTGTGTGTGTGTGTGTGTTGTCGGTGTGTGTGTGTGTGTGTTGTCGGTGTGTGTGTGTGTGTTGTCGGTGTGTGTGTGTGTGTGTTGTCGGTGTGTGTGTGTGTGTGTGTTGTCGGTGTGTGTGTGTGTGTTGTCGGTGTGTGTGTGTGTGTTGTCGGTGTGTGTGTGTGTGTGTTGTCGGTGTGTGTGTGTGTGTTGTCGGTGTGTGTGTGTTATCGGTGTGTGTGTGTGTGTGTGTGTTGTCGGTGTGTGTGTGTGTGTGTATGTGTTGTCGGTGTGTGTGTGTGTGTGTGTGTTGTCGGTGTGTTTGTGTGTGTGTGTGTTGTCGGTGTGTGTGTGTTGTCGGTGTGTGTGTGTGTGTGTGTTGTCGGTGTGTGTGTGTGTGTGTTGTCGGTGTGTGTGTGTGTGTGTGTTGTCAGTGTGTGTGTGTGTGTGTTGTCGGTGTGTGTGTGTGTGTGTTATCGGTGTGTGTGTGTGTGTTGCCGGTGTGTGTGTGTGTGTTGTCGGTGTGTGTGTGTGTGTGTGTTGTCGGTGTGTGTGTGTGTGTGTTGTCGGTGTGTGTGTGTGTGTGTGTGTGTTGTCGGTGTGTGTGTGTGTGTGTTGTCGGTGTGTGTGTGTGTGTTGTCGGTGTGTGTTTGTGTGTTGTCGGTGTGTGTGTGTGTGTGTTGTCGATGTGTGTGTGTGTGTGTTGTCGGTATGTTTGTGTGTGTGTGTTGTCGGTGTGTGTGTGTGTTGTGTGTGTGTGTGTGTGTTGTCGGTGTGTGTGTGTGTTGTCGGTGTGTGTGTGTGTGTTGTGTGTGTGTGTGTTGTCGGTGTGTGTGTGTGTGTTGTCCGAGTGTGTGTGTGTGTGTGTGTGTTGTCGGTGTGTGTGTTGTCGGTGTGTGTGTGTGTGTGTGTGTGTTGTCGGTATGTGTGTGTGTGTGTGTGTGTGTGTATTGTCGGTGTGTGTGTGTGTGTTGTCGGTGTGTGTGTGTGTGTGTGTGTGTGTTGTCGGTGTGTTGTCGGTGTGTGTGTGTGTGTTGTCGGTGTGTGTGTGTGTGTTGTCGGTGTGTGTGTGCGTGTTGTCGGTGTGTGTGTGTGTGTTGTCGGTGTGTGTGTGTGTGTGTGTTGTCGGTGTGTTTGTGTGTGTGTGTGTTGTCGGTGTGTGTGTGTGTTGTGTGTGTGTGTGTGTGTTGTCGGTGTGTGTGTGTGTGTTGTCGGTGTGTGTGTGTGTGTGTGTTGTCGGTGTGTGTGTGTGTGTTGTCGGTGTGTGTGTGTGTGTGTTGTCGGTGTGTGTGTGTGTGTGTTGTCGGGAAGTGTGTGTGTGTGTGTTGTCGGTGTGTGTGTGTTGGCGGTGTGTGTGTGTGTGTGTTGTCGGTGTGTGTGTGTGTGTGTGTTGTCGGTGTGTG
>NW_027675411.1:150000-152500 GCF_965601325.2 Salmo salar
TGTTGTCGGTGTGTGTGTGTGTGTGTGTTGTCAGTGTGTGTGTGTGTGTGTTGTCGGTGTGTGTGTGTGTGTGTTATCGGTGTGTGTGTGTGTGTTGCCGGTGTGTGTGTGTGTGTTGTCGGTGTGTGTGTGTGTGTGTGTTGTCGGTGTGTGTGTGTGTGTGTTGTCGGTGTGTGTGTGTGTGTGTGTGTTGTCGGTGTGTGTGTGTGTGTGTGTTGTCAGTGTGTGTGTGTGTGTGTTGTCGGTGTGTGTGTGTGTTGTCGGTGTGTGTGTGTGTGTTGTGTGTGTGTGTGTTGTCAGTGTGTGTGTGTGTTGTCGGTGTGTGTGTGTGTGTGTGTGTGTTGTCGGTGTGTGTGTGTGTGTGTTGTAGGTGTGTGTGTGTGTGTTGTCGGTGTGTGTGTGTGTTGTCGGTGTGTGTGGTGTGTGTGTGTGTGTGTGTGTGTGTTGTCGGTGTGTGTGTGTGTGTGTTGTCGGTGTGTGTGTGTGTGTTGTCGGTGTGTGTTTGTGTGTTGTCGGGTGTGTGTGTGTGTGTGTTGTCGATGTGTGTGTGTGTGTGTTGTCGGTATGTTTGTGTGTGTGTGTTGTCGGTGTGTGTGTGTGTTGTGTGTGTGTGTGTGTGTTGTCGGTGTGTGTGTGTGTTGTCGGTGTGTGTGTGTTGTCAGTGTGTGTGTGTGTGTGTTGTGTGTGTGTGTGTTGTCGGTGTGTGTGTGTGTGTTGTCGGTGTGTGTGTGTGTGTGTGTGTGTTGTCGGTGTGTGTGTGTGTGTTGTCGGTGTGTGTGTGTGTGTGTGTTGTCGGTGTGTGTGTGTGTGTGTTGTCGGTGTGTGTGTGTGTGTGTTGTCAGTGTGTGTGTGTGTGTGTTGTCGGTGTGTGTGTGTGTGTGTTGTCGGTGTGTGTGTGTGTGTGTTGTCGGTGTGTGTGTGTGTGTGTTGTCGGTGTGTGTGTGTGTTGTCGGTGTGTGTGTGTGTGTGTTGTCGGTGTGTGTGTGTGTGTGTTGTCGGTGTGTGTGTGTGTGTTGTCGGTGTGTGTGTGTGTGTGTTGTCGGTGTGTGTGTGTGTGTGTTGTCGGTGTGTGTGTGTGTGTTGTCGGTGTGTGTGTGTTATCGGTGTGTGTGTGTGTGTGTGTGTGTTGTCGGTGTGTGTGTGTGTGTGTGTTGTCGGTGTGTGTGTCTGTGTTGTCGGTGTGTGTGTGTGTGTGTGTGTGTGTATGTGTTGTCGGTGTGTGTGTGTGTGTGTGTGTTGTCGGTGTGTGTGTGTGTGTGTTGTCGGTGTGTGTGTGTGTGTGTTGTCGGTTTGTGTGTGTGTGTGTGTGTGTTGTCGGTGTGTGTGTGTGTGTTGTCGGTGTGTGTGTGTGTGTGTTGTCGGTGTGTGTGTGTTGTCGGTGTGTGTGTGTGTGTGTTGTCGGTGTGTGTCTGTGTGTTGTCGGTGTGTGTGTGTTGTCAGTGTGTGTGTGTGTGTTGTCAGTGTGTGTGTGTGTGTTGTCGGTGTGTGTGTGTGTGTGTTGTCGGTGTGTGTGTGTGTGTTGTCGGTGTGTGTGTGTGTGTGTTGTCGGTGTGTGTGTGTTGCTGGTGTTTGTGTGTGTGTGTGTTGTCGGTGTGTGTGTGTGTGTGTGTGTTGTCAGTGTGTGTGTGTGTGTGTATGTTGTCGGTGTGTGTGTGTGTGTGTTGTCGGTGTGTGTGTGTGTGTGTGTTGCCGGTGTGTGTGTGTGTGTGTTGTCGGTGTGTGTGTGTGTGTGTTGTCGGTGTGTGTGTGTGTGTGTGTTGTCGGTGTGTGTGTGTTGTCGATGTGTGTGTGTGTGTGTGTTGTCGGTGTGTGTGTGTGTGTGGTCGGTGTGTGTGTGTGTGTGTGTGTGTGTGTGTTGTCGGTGTGTGTGTGTGTGTGTTGTCTGTGTGTGTGTGTGTGTTGTCGGTGTGTGTGTGTGTGTGTGTTGTCAGTGTGTGTGTGTGTGTGTTGTCGGTGTGTGTGTGTTTATGTGTTGTGTGTGTGTGTGTGTGTGTGTTGTCGGTGTGTGTGTGTGTGTTGTCGGTGTGTGTGTGTGTGTGTTGTCGGTGTGTGTGTGTGTGTGTTGTCGGTCTGTGTGTGAGTGTGTTGTCGGTGTGTGTGTGTGTGTTGCTGGTGTGTGTGTGTGTGTGTGTGTGTGTTGTCGGTGTGTGTGTGTGTGTTGTCGGTGTGTGTTTGTGTGTGTTGTCGGTGTGTGTGTGTGTGTGTTGTCGGTGTGTGTGTGTGTGTGTGTGTGTGTTGTCGGTGTGTGTGTGTGTGTTGTCGGTGTGTGTGTGTTTGTGTTGTCGGTGTGTGTGTGTGTTGTCGGTGTGTGTGTGTGTTGTCGGTGTGTGTGTGTGTGTGTTGTCGGTGTGTGTGTGTGTCTTGTCGGTGTGTGTGTGTGTGTGTGTTGTTGGTGTGTGTGTGTGTGTGTTGTCAGTGTTTGTGTGTGTGTGTTGTCGCTGTGTGTGTGTTTATGTGTTGTCGGTGTGTGTGTGTGTTGTCGGTGTGTGTGTGTGTGTGT
>NW_027675411.1:167500-190000 GCF_965601325.2 Salmo salar
TGTGTTGTCGGTGTGTGTGTGTGTGTGTTGTCGGTGTGTGTGTGTGTGTGTTGTCGGGAAGTGTGTGTGTGTGTGTTGTCGGTGTGTGTGTGTTGTCGGTGTGTGTGTGTGTGTGTTGTCGGGTGTGTGTGTGTGTGTGTTGTCGGGAAGTGTGTGTGTGTGTGTTGTCGGTGTGTGTGTGTGTGTTGTCGGTGTGTGTGTGTGTGTGTGTGTTGTCGGTGTGTGTGAGTGTGTGTGTGTGTTGTCGGTGTGTGTGTGTGTGTTGTCGGTGTGTGTGTGTGTGTTGTCGGTGTGTGTGTGTGTGTGTTGTCGGTGTGTGTGTGTGTGTGTGTTGTCGGTGTGTGTGTGTGTGTTGTCGGTGTGTGTGTGTGTGTTGTCGGTGTGTGTGTGTGTGTGTGTTGTCGGTGTGTGTGTGTGTGTTGTCGGTGTGTGTGTGTTATCGGTGTGTGTGTGTGTGTGTGTGTTGTCGGTGTGTGTGTGTGTGTGTATGTGTTGTCGGTGTGTTTGTGTGTGTGTGTGTTGTCGGTGTGTGTGTGTTGTCGGTGTGTGTGTGTGTGTGTGTGTTGTCGGTGTGTGTGTGTGTGTTGTCGGTGTGTGTGTGTGTGTGTTGTCGGTGTGTGTGTGTGTGTGTTGTCGGTGTGTGTGTGTGTGTGTGTTGTCAGTGTGTGTGTGTGTGTGTTGTCGGTGTGTGTGTGTGTGTGTTATCGGTGTGTGTGTGTGTGTTGCCGGTGTGTGTGTGTGTGTTGTCGGTGTGTGTGTGTGTGTGTGTTGTCGGTGTGTGTGTGTGTGTGTTGTCGGTGTGTGTGTGTGTGTGTGTGTTGTCGGTGTGTGTGTGTGTGTGTGTTGTCAGTGTGTGTGTGTGTGTGTTGTCGGTGTGTGTGTGTGTTGTCGGTGTGTGTGTGTGTGTTGTGTGTGTGTGTGTTGTCAGTGTGTGTGTGTGTTGTCGGTGTGTGTGTGTGTGTGTGTGTGTTGTCGGTGTGTGTGTGTGTTGTAGGTGTGTGTGTGTGTGTTGTCGGTGTGTGTGTGTGTTGTCGGTGTGTGTGTGTGTGTGTGTGTGTGTGTGTGTGTGTGTGTGTTGTCGGTGTGTGTGTGTGTGTGTTGTCGGTGTGTGTGTGTGTGTTGTCGGTGTGTGTGTGTGTGTTGTCGGTGTGTGTGTGTGTGTGTGTTGTCGATGTGTGTGTGTGTGTGTTGTCGGTATGTTTGTGTGTGTGTGTTGTCGGTGTGTGTGTGTGTTGTGTGTGTGTGTGTGTGTTGTCGGTGTGTGTGTGTGTTGTCGGTGTGTGTGTGTTGTCAGTGTGTGTGTGTGTGTGTTGTGTGTGTGTGTGTTGTCGGTGTGTGTGTGTGTGTTGTCGGTGTGTGTGTGTGTGTGTGTGTTGTCGGTGTGTGTGTGTGTGTTGTCGGTGTGTGTGTGTGTGTGTGTTGTCGGTGTGTGTGTGTGTGTGTTGTCGGGTGTGTGTGTGTGTGTGTTGTCGGTGTGTGTGTGTGTGTGTTGTCGGTGTGTGTGTGTGTGTTGTCGGTGTGTGTGTGTGTGTGTTGTCGGGAAGTGTGTGTGTGTGTGTTGTCGGTGTGTGTGTGTTGTCGGTGTGTGTGTGTGTGTGTTGTCGGTGTGTGTGTGTGTGTGTTGTCGGTGTGTGTGTGTGTGTTGTCGGTGTGTGTGTGTTGTCAGTGTGTGTGTGTGTGTGTTGTGTGTGTGTGTGTTGTCGGTGTGTGTGTGTGTGTTGTCGGTGTGTGTGTGTGTGTGTGTGTGTGTGTGTGTGTCGGTGTGTGTGTGTGTGTGTGTTGTCGGTGTGTGTGTGAGTGTTGTCGGTGTGTGTGTGTGTGTTGTCGGTGTGTGTGTGTGTGTGTGTTGTCGGTGTGTGTGTGTTGTCGGTGTGTGTGTGTGTGTGTTGTCGGTGTGTGTGTGTGTTGTCGGTGTGTGTGTGTTGTCAGTGTGTGTGTGTGTGTGTTGTGTGTGTGTGTGTTGTCGGTGTGTGTGTGTGTGTTGTCGGTGTGTGTGTGTGTGTGTGTGTGTGTGTGTTGTCGGTGTGTGTGTGTGTGTGTGTTGTCGGTGTGTGTGTGAGTGTTGTCGGTGTGTGTGTGTGTGTGTGTTGTCGGTGTGTGTGTGTGTGTGTGTTGTCGGTGTGTGTGTGTTGTCGGTGTGTGTGTGTGTGTGTTGTCGGTGTGTGTGTGTGTGTGTTGTCGGTGTGTGTGTGTGTTGTCGGTGTGTGTGTGTTGTCAGTGTGTGTGTGTGTGTGTTGTGTGTGTGTGTGTTGTCGGTGTGTGTGTGTGTGTGTGTTGTCGGTGTGTGTGTGTGTGTTGTCGGTGTGTGTGTGTGTGTGTTGTCGGTGTGTGTGTGTGTGTGTTGTCGGTGTGTGTGTGTGTGTGTGTTGTCGGTGTGTGTGTGTGTGTGTGTTGTCGGTGTGTTTGTGTGTGTGTGTGTTGTCGGTGTGTGTGTGTTGTCGGTGTGTGTGTGTGTGTGTGTGTTGTCGGTGTGTGTGTGTGTGTTGTCGGTGTGTGTGTGTGTGTGTTGTCGGTGTGTGTGTGTGTGTGTTGTCGGTGTGTGTGTGTGTGTGTGTTGTCGGTGTGTGTGTGTGTGTTGTCGGTGTGTGTGTGTGTGTGTTGTTGGTGTGTGTGTGTGTGTTGTCTGTGTGTGTGTGTGTGTGTTGTCGGTGTGTGTGTGTGTGTGTGTGTTGTCGGTGTGTGTGTGTGTGTTGTCCGTGTGTGTGTGTGTTGTCGGTGTGTGTGTGTGTGTGTTGTCGGTGTGTGTGTGTTGTCGGTGTGTGTGTGTGTGTCTGTGTGTTGTCGGTGTGTGTGTGTGTGTTGTCGGTGTGGGTGTGTGTGTGTTGTCAGTGTGTGTGTGTGTGTTGTCGGTGTGTGTGTGTTTATGTGAGGTCGGTGTGTGTGTGTGTGTGTTGTCGGTGTGTGCGTGTGTGTTTTCGGTGTGTGTGTGTGTTGTCGGTGTGTGTGTTGTCGGTGTGTGTGTGTGTGTGTGTTGTCGGTGTGTGTGTGTGTGTTGTCGGTGTGTGTGTGTGTGTGTGTATGTGTTGTCGGTGTGTGTGTGTGTGTTGTCGGTGTGTGTGTGTGTGTTGTCGGTGTGTGTGTGTGTGTGTGTTGTCGGTGTGTGTGTGTGTGTGTTGTCGGTGTGTGTGTGTGTGTTGTTGGTGTGTGTGTGTGTGTTGTCGGTGTGTGTGTGTGTGTGTGTTGTCGGTGTGTGTATGTGTTGTGTATGTGTGTGTTGTCGGTGTGTGTGTGTGTGTGTTGTCGGTGTGTGTGTTGTCGGTGTGTGTGTGTGTGTGTGTGTGTGTTGTCGGTGTGTGTGTGTTATCGGTGTGTGTGTGTGTGTGTGTGTGTGTTGTCGGTGTGTGTGTGTGTGTTGTCGGTGTGTGTGTGTGTGTGTGTTGTCGGTGTGTGTGTGTGTGTGTGTGTGTTGTCGGTGTGTGTGTGTGTGTGTGTGTTGTCGGTGTGTGTGTGTGTGTGTTGTCGGTGTGTGTGTGTTGTCGGTGTGTGTGTGTGTTGTCGGTGTGTGTGTGTGTGTTGTCGGTGTGTGTGTGTGTGTGTTGTCGGTGTGTGTGTGTGTGTGTGTTGTCGGTGTGTGTGTGTGTGTGTGTGTTGTCGGTGTGTGTGTGTGTGTGTGTTGTCAGTGTGTGTGTGTGTGTTGTCGGTGTGTGTGTGTGTGTGTGTTGTCGGTGTGTGTGTGTGTGTGTTGTCGGTGTGTGTGTGTGTGTGTGTGTTGTCGGTGTGTGTGTGTGTGTTGTCGGTGTGTGTGTGTGTGTGTTGTCGGTGTGTGTGTGTGTGGTCGGTGTGTGTGTGTGTGTGTGTGTGTATTGTCGGTGTGTGTGTGTGTGTTGTCGGTGTGTGTGTGTGTGTGTGTGTTGTCGGTGTGTGTGTGTTTATGTGTTGTCGGTGTGTGTGTGTGTGTGTTGTCGGTGTGTGTGTGTGTGTTGTCGGTGTGTGTGTGTGTGTGTTGTCGGTGTGTGTGTGTTTATGTGTTGTCGGTGTGTGTGTGTGTGTGTTGTCGGTTTGTGTGTGTGTGTGTTGTCGGTGTGTGTGTGTGTTGCCGGTGTGTGTGTGTGTGTTGTCGGTGTGTGTGTGTGTGTGTGTGTGTGTTGTCGGTGTGTGTGTGTGTTGTCGGTGTGTGTGTGTGTGTTGTCGGTGTGTGTGTGTGTGTGTTGTGGGTGTTTGTGTGTGTGTTGTCAGTGTTTGTGTGTGTGTGTTGTCGGTGTGTGTGTGTGTGTGTTGTCGGTGTGTGTGTGTGTGTTGTGTGTGTGTGTGTTGTCGGTGTGTGTGTGTGTGTTGTCCGAGTGTGTGTGTGTGTGTGTGTGTTGTCGGTGTGTGTGTTGTCGGTGTGTGTGTGTGTGTGTGTGTGTTGTCGGTATGTGTGTGTGTGTGTGTGTGTGTGTATTGTCGGTGTGTGTGTGTGTGTTGTCGGTGTGTGTGTGTGTGTGTGTGTGTGTTGTCGGTGTGTTGTCGGTGTGTGTGTGTGTGTTGTCGGTGTGTGTGTGTGTGTTGTCGGTGTGTGTGTGCGTGTTGTCGGTGTGTGTGTGTGTGTTGTCGGTGTGTGTGTGTGTGTGTGTTGTCGGTGTGTTTGTGTGTGTGTGTGTTGTCGGTGTGTGTGTGTGTTGTGTGTGTGTGTGTGTGTTGTCGGTGTGTGTGTGTGTTGTCGGTGTGTGTGTGTTGTCAGTGTGTGTGTGTTGTGTGTGTGAGTGTTGTCGGTGTGTGTGTGTGTGTTGTCGGTGTGTGTGTGTGTGTGTGTGTGTTGTCGGTGTGTGTGTGTGTGTTGTCGGTGTGTGTGTGTGTGTGTTGTCGGTGTGTGTGTGTGTGTGTTGTCGGGAAGTGTGTGTGTGTGTGTTGTCGGTGTGTGTGTGTTGTCGGTGTGTGTGTGTGTGTGTTGTCGGTGTGTGTGTGTGTGTGTGTTGTCGGTGTGTGTGTGTGTGTGTTGTAGGTGTGTGTGTGTGTGTTGTCGGTGTGTGTGTGTGTGTGTTGTCGGTGTGTGTGTGTGTGTGTGTTGTCGGTGTGTGTGTGTGTGTTGTCGGTGTGTGTGTGTGTGTTGTCGGTGTGTGTGTGTGTGTGTTGTCGGTGTGTGTGTGTGTGTTGTCGGTGTGTGTGTGTTATCGGTGTGTGTGTGTGTGTGTGTGTTGTCGGTGTGTGTGTGTGTGTGTATGTGTTGTCGGTGTGTGTGTGTGTGTGTGTTGTCGGTGTGTTTGTGTGTGTGTGTGTTGTCGGTGTGTGTGTGTTGTCGGTGTGTGTGTGTGTGTGTGTTGTCGGTGTGTGTGTGTGTGTGTTGTCGGTGTGTGTGTGTGTGTGTGTTGTCAGTGTGTGTGTGTGTGTGTTGTCGGTGTGTGTGTGTGTGTGTTATCGGTGTGTGTGTGTGTGTTGCCGGTGTGTGTGTGTGTGTTGTCGGTGTGTGTGTGTGTGTGTGTTGTCGGTGTGTGTGTGTGTGTGTTGTCGGTGTGTGTGTGTGTGTGTGTGTTGTCGGTGTGTGTGTGTGTGTGTGTTGTCAGTGTGTGTGTGTGTGTGTTGTCGGTGTGTGTGTGTGTTGTCGGTGTGTGTGTGTGTGTTGTGTGTGTGTGTGTTGTCAGTGTGTGTGTGTGTTGTCGGTGTGTGTGTGTGTGTGTGTGTGTTGTCGGTGTGTGTGTGTGTGTGTTGTAGGTGTGTGTGTGTGTGTTGTCGGTGTGTGTGTGTGTTGTCGGTGTGTGTGTGTGTGTGTGTGTGTTGTGTGTGTGTGTGTGTTGTCGGTGTGTGTGTGTGTGTGTTGTCGGTGTGTGTGTGTGTGTTGTCGGTGTGTGTTTGTGTGTTGTCGGTGTGTGTGTGTGTGTGTTGTCGATGTGTGTGTGTGTGTGTTGTCGGTATGTTTGTGTGTGTGTGTTGTCGGTGTGTGTGTGTGTTGTGTGTGTGTGTGTGTGTTGTCGGTGTGTGTGTGTGTTGTCGGTGTGTGTGTGTGTGTTGTGTGTGTGTGTGTTGTCGGTGTGTGTGTGTGTGTTGTCCGAGTGTGTGTGTGTGTGTGTGTGTTGTCGGTGTGTGTGTTGTCGGTGTGTGTGTGTGTGTGTGTGTGTTGTCGGTATGTGTGTGTGTGTGTGTGTGTGTGTATTGTCGGTGTGTGTGTGTGTGTTGTCGGTGTGTGTGTGTGTGTGTGTGTGTGTTGTCGGTGTGTTGTCGGTGTGTGTGTGTGTGTTGTCGGTGTGTGTGTGTGTGTTGTCGGTGTGTGTGTGCGTGTTGTCGGTGTGTGTGTGTGTGTTGTCGGTGTGTGTGTGTGTGTGTGTTGTCGGTGTGTTTGTGTGTGTGTGTGTTGTCGGTGTGTGTGTGTGTTGTGTGTGTGTGTGTGTGTTGTCGGTGTGTGTGTGTGTGTGTTGTCGGTGTGTGTGTGTTGTCAGTGTGTGTGTGTTGTGTGTGTGAGTGTTGTCGGTGTGTGTGTGTGTGTTGTCGGTGTGTGTGTGTGTGTGTGTTGTCGGTGTGTGTGTGTGTGTTGTCGGTGTGTGTGTGTGTGTGTTGTCGGTGTGTGTGTGTGTGTGTTGTCGGGAAGTGTGTGTGTGTGTGTTGTCGGTGTGTGTGTGTTGTCGGTGTGTGTGTGTGTGTGTTGTCGGTGTGTGTGTGTGTGTGTGTTGTCGGTGTGTGTGTGTGTGTGTTGTCGGTGTGTGTGTGTGTGTTGTCGGTGTGTGTGTGTGTGTGTTGTCGGTGTGTGTGTGTGTGTGTGTTGTCGGTGTGTGTGTGTGTGTTGTCGGTGTGTGTGTGTGTGTTGTCGGTGTGTGTGTGTGTGTGTTGTCGGTGTGTGTGTGTGTGTTGTCGGTGTGTGTGTGTTATCGGTGTGTGTGTGTGTGTGTGTGTGTTGTCGGTGTGTGTGTGTGTGTGTATGTGTTGTCGGTGTGTGTGTGTGTGTGTGTGTTGTCGGTGTGTTTGTGTGTGTGTGTGTTGTCGGTGTGTGTGTGTTGTCGGTGTGTGTGTGTGTGTGTGTTGTCGGTGTGTGTGTGTGTGTGTTGTCGGTGTGTGTGTGTGTGTGTGTTGTCAGTGTGTGTGTGTGTGTGTTGTCGGTGTGTGTGTGTGTGTGTTATCGGTGTGTGTGTGTGTGTTGCCGGTGTGTGTGTGTGTGTTGTCGGTGTGTGTGTGTGTGTGTGTTGTCGGTGTGTGTGTGTGTGTGTTGTCGGTGTGTGTGTGTGTGTGTGTGTGTTGTCGGTGTGTGTGTGTGTGTGTTGTCGGTGTGTGTGTGTGTGTTGTCGGTGTGTGTTTGTGTGTTGTCGGTGTGTGTGTGTGTGTGTTGTCGATGTGTGTGTGTGTGTGTTGTCGGTATGTTTGTGTGTGTGTGTTGTCGGTGTGTGTGTGTGTCGTGTGTGTGTGTGTGTGTTGTCGGTGTGTGTGTGTGTTGTCGGTGTGTGTGTGTGTGTTGTGTGTGTGTGTGTTGTCGGTGTGTGTGTGTGTGTTGTCGGTGTGTGTGTGTGTGTGTGTGTGTGTTGTCGGTGTGTTGTCGTTGTGTGTGTGTGTGTTGTCGGTGTGTGTGTGTGTGTTGTCGGTGTGTGTGTGCGTGTTGTCGGTATGTGTGTGTGTGTGTGTGTGTGTGTATTGTCGGTGTGTGTGTGTGTGTTGTCGGTGTGTGTGTGTGTGTGTGTGTGTGTTGTCGGTGTGTTGTCGTTGTGTGTGTGTGTGTTGTCGGTGTGTGTGTGTGTGTTGTCGGTGTGTGTGTGCGTGTTGTCGGTGTGTGTGTGTGTGTTGTCGGTGTGTGTGTGTGTGTGTGTTGTCGGTGTGTTTGTGTGTGTGTGTGTTGTCGGTGTGTGTGTGTGTTGTGTGTGTGTGTGTGTGTTGTTGGTGTGTGTGTGTGTGTGTTGTCGGTGTGTGTGTGTTGTCAGTGTGTGTGTGTTGTGTGTGTGAGTGTTGTCGGTGTGTGTGTGTGTGTTGTCGGTGTGTGTGTGTGTGTTGTGTGTGTGTGTGTTGTCGGTGTGTGTGTGTGTGTTGTCCGAGTGTGTGTGTGTGTGTGTGTGTTGTCGGTGTGTGTGTTGTCGGTGTGTGTGTGTGTGTGTGTGTGTTGTCGGTATGTGTGTGTGTGTGTGTGTGTGTGTATTGTCGGTGTGTGTGTGTGTGTTGTCGGTGTGTGTGTGTGTGTGTGTGTGTGTTGTCGGTGTGTTGTCGGTGTGTGTGTGTGTGTTGTCGGTGTGTGTGTGTGTGTTGTCGGTGTGTGTGTGCGTGTTGTCGGTGTGTGTGTGTGTGTTGTCGGTGTGTGTGTGTGTGTGTGTTGTCGGTGTGTTTGTGTGTGTGTGTGTTGTCGGTGTGTGTGTGTGTTGTGTGTGTGTGTGTGTGTTGTCGGTGTGTGTGTGTGTGTGTTGTCGGTGTGTGTGTGTTGTCAGTGTGTGTGTGTTGTGTGTGTGAGTGTTGTCGGTGTGTGTGTGTGTGTTGTCGGTGTGTGTGTGTGTGTGTGTTGTCGGTGTGTGTGTGTGTGTTGTCGGTGTGTGTGTGTGTGTGTTGTCGGTGTGTGTGTGTGTGTGTTGTCGGGAAGTGTGTGTGTGTGTGTTGTCGGTGTGTGTGTGTTGTCGGTGTGTGTGTGTGTGTGTTGTCGGTGTGTGTGTGTGTGTGTGTTGTCGGTGTGTGTGTGTGTGTGTTGTCGGTGTGTGTGTGTGTGTTGTCGGTGTGTGTGTGTGTGTGTTGTCGGTGTGTGTGTGTGTGTGTGTTGTCGGTGTGTGTGTGTGTGTTGTCGGTGTGTGTGTGTGTGTTGTCGGTGTGTGTGTGTGTGTGTTGTCGGTGTGTGTGTGTGTGTTGTCGGTGTGTGTGTGTTATCGGTGTGTGTGTGTGTGTGTGTGTGTTGTCGGTGTGTGTGTGTGTGTGTATGTGTTGTCGGTGTGTGTGTGTGTGTGTGTGTTGTCGGTGTGTTTGTGTGTGTGTGTGTTGTCGGTGTGTGTGTGTTGTCGGTGTGTGTGTGTGTGTGTGTTGTCGGTGTGTGTGTGTGTGTGTTGTCGGTGTGTGTGTGTGTGTGTGTTGTCAGTGTGTGTGTGTGTGTGTTGTCGGTGTGTGTGTGTGTGTGTTATCGGTGTGTGTGTGTGTGTTGCCGGTGTGTGTGTGTGTGTTGTCGGTGTGTGTGTGTGTGTGTGTTGTCGGTGTGTGTGTGTGTGTGTTGTCGGTGTGTGTGTGTGTGTGTGTGTGTTGTCGGTGTGTGTGTGTGTGTGTTGTCGGTGTGTGTGTGTGTGTTGTCGGTGTGTGTTTGTGTGTTGTCGGTGTGTGTGTGTGTGTGTTGTCGATGTGTGTGTGTGTGTGTTGTCGGTATGTTTGTGTGTGTGTGTTGTCGGTGTGTGTGTGTGTTGTGTGTGTGTGTGTGTGTTGTCGGTGTGTGTGTGTGTTGTCGGTGTGTGTGTGTGTGTTGTGTGTGTGTGTGTTGTCGGTGTGTGTGTGTGTGTTGTCGGTGTGTGTGTGTGTGTGTGTGTGTGTTGTCGGTGTGTTGTCGTTGTGTGTGTGTGTGTTGTCGGTGTGTGTGTGTGTGTTGTCGGTGTGTGTGTGCGTGTTGTCGGTATGTGTGTGTGTGTGTGTGTGTGTGTATTGTCGGTGTGTGTGTGTGTGTTGTCGGTGTGTGTGTGTGTGTGTGTGTGTGTTGTCGGTGTGTTGTCGTTGTGTGTGTGTGTGTTGTCGGTGTGTGTGTGTGTGTTGTCGGTGTGTGTGTGCGTGTTGTCGGTGTGTGTGTGTGTGTTGTCGGTGTGTGTGTGTGTGTGTGTTGTCGGTGTGTTTGTGTGTGTGTGTGTTGTCGGTGTGTGTGTGTGTTGTGTGTGTGTGTGTGTGTTGTTGGTGTGTGTGTGTGTGTGTTGTCGGTGTGTGTGTGTTGTCAGTGTGTGTGTGTTGTGTGTGTGAGTGTTGTCGGTGTGTGTGTGTGTGTGTTGTCGGTGTGTGTGTGTGTGTGTGTTGTCGGTGTGTGTGTGTGTGTTGTCGGTGTGTGTGTGTGTGTGTTGTCGGTGTGTGTGTGTGTGTGTTGTCGGGAAGTGTGTGTGTGTGTGTTGTCGGTGTGTGTGTGTTGTCGGTGTGTGTGTGTGTGTGTTGTCGGTGTGTGTGTGTGTGTGTGTTGTCGGTGTGTGTGTGTGTGTGTTGTCGGTGTGTGTGTGTGTGTTGTCGGTGTGTGTGTGTGTGTGTTGTCGGTGTGTGTGTGTGTGTGTGTTGTCGGTGTGTGTGTGTGTGTTGTCGGTGTGTGTGTGTGTGTTGTCGGTGTGTGTGTGTGTGTGTTGTCGGTGTGTGTGTGTGTGTTGTCGGTGTGTGTGTGTTATCGGTGTGTGTGTGTGTGTGTGTGTTGTCGGTGTGTGTGTGTGTGTGTATGTGTTGTCGGTGTGTGTGTGTGTGTGTGTGTTGTCGGTGTGTTTGTGTGTGTGTGTGTTGTCGGTGTGTGTGTGTTGTCGGTGTGTGTGTGTGTGTGTGTTGTCGGTGTGTGTGTGTGTGTGTTGTCGGTGTGTGTGTGTGTGTGTGTTGTCAGTGTGTGTGTGTGTGTGTTGTCGGTGTGTGTGTGTGTGTGTTATCGGTGTGTGTGTGTGTGTTGCCGGTGTGTGTGTGTGTGTTGTCGGTGTGTGTGTGTGTGTGTGTTGTCGGTGTGTGTGTGTGTGTGTTGTCGGTGTGTGTGTGTGTGTGTGTGTTGTCGGTGTGTGTGTGTGTGTGTGTTGTCAGTGTGTGTGTGTGTGTGTTGTCGGTGTGTGTGTGTGTTGTCGGTGTGTGTGTGTGTGTTGTGTGTGTGTGTGTTGTCAGTGTGTGTGTGTGTTGTCGGTGTGTGTGTGTGTGTGTGTGTGTTGTCGGTGTGTGTGTGTGTGTGTTGTAGGTGTGTGTGTGTGTGTTGTCGGTGTGTGTGTGTGTTGTCGGTGTGTGTGTGTGTGTGTGTGTTGTGTGTGTGTGTTGTCGGTGTGTGTGTGTGTGTGTTGTCGGTGTGTGTGTGTGTGTTGTCGGTGTGTGTTTGTGTGTTGTCGGTGTGTGTGTGTGTGTGTTGTCGATGTGTGTGTGTGTGTGTTGTCGGTATGTTTGTGTGTGTGTGTTGTCGGTGTGTGTGTGTGTTGTGTGTGTGTGTGTGTGTTGTCGGTGTGTGTGTGTGTTGTCGGTGTGTGTGTGTTGTCAGTGTGTGTGTGTGTGTGTTGTGTGTGTGTGTGTTGTCGGTGTGTGTGTGTGTGTTGTCGGTGTGTGTGTGTGTGTGTGTGTGTTGTCGGTGTGTGTGTGTGTGTTGTCGGTGTGTGTGTGTGTGTGTGTTGTCGGTGTGTGTGTGTGTGTGTTGTCGGTGTGTGTGTGTGTGTGTTGTCAGTGTGTGTGTGTGTGTGTGTTGTCGGTGTGTGTGTGTGTGTGTGTGTTGTCGGTGTGTGTGTGTGTGTGTTGTCGGTGTGTGTGTGTGTGTGTTGTCGGTGTGTGTGTGTGTTGTCGGTGTGTGTGTGTGTGTGTTGTCGGTGTGTGTGTGTGTGTGTTGTCGGTGTGTGTGTGTGTGTTGTCGGTGTGTGTGTGTGTGTGTTGTCGGTGTGTGTGTGTGTGTGTTGTCGGTGTGTGTGTGTGTGTTGTCGGTGTGTGTGTGTTATCGGTGTGTGTGTGTGTGTGTGTGTGTTGTCGGTGTGTGTGTGTGTGTGTGTTGTCGGTGTGTGTGTCTGTGTTGTCGGTGTGTGTGTGTGTGTGTGTGTGTGTATGTGTTGTCGGTGTGTGTGTGTGTGTGTGTGTTGTCGGTGTGTGTGTGTGTGTGTTGTCGGTGTGTGTGTGTGTGTGTTGTCGGTTTGTGTGTGTGTGTGTGTGTGTTGTCGGTGTGTGTGTGTGTGTTGTCGGTGTGTGTGTGTGTGTGTTGTCGGTGTGTGTGTGTTGTCGGTGTGTGTGTGTGTGTGTTGTCGGTGTGTGTCTGTGTGTTGTCGGTGTGTGTGTGTTGTCAGTGTGTGTGTGTGTGTTGTCAGTGTGTGTGTGTGTGTTGTCGGTGTGTGTGTGTGTGTGTTGTCGGTGTGTGTGTGTGTGTTGTCGGTGTGTGTGTGTGTGTGTTGTCGGTGTGTGTGTGTTGCTGGTGTTTGTGTGTGTGTGTGTTGTCGGTGTGTGTGTGTGTGTGTGTGTTGTCAGTGTGTGTGTGTGTGTGTATGTTGTCGGTGTGTGTGTGTGTGTGTTGTCGGTGTGTGTGTGTGTGTGTGTTGCCGGTGTGTGTGTGTGTGTGTTGTCGGTGTGTGTGTGTGTGTGTTGTCGGTGTGTGTGTGTGTGTGTGTTGTCGGTGTGTGTGTGTTGTCGATGTGTGTGTGTGTGTGTGTTGTCGGTGTGTGTGTGTGTGTGGTCGGTGTGTGTGTGTGTGTGTGTGTGTGTGTGTTGTCGGTGTGTGTGTGTGTGTGTTGTCTGTGTGTGTGTGTGTGTTGTCGGTGTGTGTGTGTGTGTGTGTTGTCAGTGTGTGTGTGTGTGTGTTGTCGGTGTGTGTGTGTTTATGTGTTGTGTGTGTGTGTGTGTGTGTGTGTGTGTTGTCGGTGTGTGTGTGTGTGTTGTCGGTGTGTGTGTGTGTGTGTTGTCGGTGTGTGTGTGTGTGTGTTGTCGGTCTGTGTGTGAGTGTGTTGTCGGTGTGTGTGTGTGTGTTGCTGGTGTGTGTGTGTGTGTTGTCGGTGTGTGTGTGCGTGTTGTCGGTGTGTGTGTGTGTGTTGTCGGTGTGTGTGTGTGTGTGTGTTGTCGGTGTGTTTGTGTGTGTGTGTGTTGTCGGTGTGTGTGTGTGTTGTGTGTGTGTGTGTGTGTTGTCGGTGTGTGTGTGTGTGTGTTGTCGGTGTGTGTGTGTTGTCAGTGTGTGTGTGTTGTGTGTGTGAGTGTTGTCGGTGTGTGTGTGTGTGTTGTCGGTGTGTGTGTGTGTGTGTGTTGTCGGTGTGTGTGTGTGTGTTGTCGGTGTGTGTGTGTGTGTGTTGTCGGTGTGTGTGTGTGTGTGTTGTCGGGAAGTGTGTGTGTGTGTGTTGTCGGTGTGTGTGTGTTGTCGGTGTGTGTGTGTGTGTGTTGTCGGTGTGTGTGTGTGTGTGTGTTGTCGGTGTGTGTGTGTGTGTGTTGTCGGTGTGTGTGTGTGTGTTGTCGGTGTGTGTGTGTGTGTGTTGTCGGTGTGTGTGTGTGTGTGTGTTGTCGGTGTGTGTGTGTGTGTTGTCGGTGTGTGTGTGTGTGTTGTCGGTGTGTGTGTGTGTGTGTTGTCGGTGTGTGTGTGTGTGTTGTCGGTGTGTGTGTGTTATCGGTGTGTGTGTGTGTGTGTGTGTGTTGTCGGTGTGTGTGTGTGTGTGTATGTGTTGTCGGTGTGTGTGTGTGTGTGTGTGTTGTCGGTGTGTTTGTGTGTGTGTGTGTTGTCGGTGTGTGTGTGTTGTCGGTGTGTGTGTGTGTGTGTGTTGTCGGTGTGTGTGTGTGTGTGTTGTCGGTGTGTGTGTGTGTGTGTGTTGTCAGTGTGTGTGTGTGTGTGTTGTCGGTGTGTGTGTGTGTGTGTTATCGGTGTGTGTGTGTGTGTTGCCGGTGTGTGTGTGTGTGTTGTCGGTGTGTGTGTGTGTGTGTGTTGTCGGTGTGTGTGTGTGTGTGTTGTCGGTGTGTGTGTGTGTGTGTGTGTGTTGTCGGTGTGTGTGTGTGTGTGTTGTCGGTGTGTGTGTGTGTGTTGTCGGTGTGTGTTTGTGTGTTGTCGGTGTGTGTGTGTGTGTGTTGTCGATGTGTGTGTGTGTGTGTTGTCGGTATGTTTGTGTGTGTGTGTTGTCGGTGTGTGTGTGTGTTGTGTGTGTGTGTGTGTGTTGTCGGTGTGTGTGTGTGTTGTCGGTGTGTGTGTGTGTGTTGTGTGTGTGTGTGTTGTCGGTGTGTGTGTGTGTGTTGTCCGAGTGTGTGTGTGTGTGTGTGTGTTGTCGGTGTGTGTGTTGTCGGTGTGTGTGTGTGTGTGTGTGTGTTGTCGGTATGTGTGTGTGTGTGTGTGTGTGTGTATTGTCGGTGTGTGTGTGTGTGTTGTCGGTGTGTGTGTGTGTGTGTGTGTGTGTTGTCGGTGTGTTGTCGGTGTGTGTGTGTGTGTTGTCGGTGTGTGTGTGTGTGTTGTCGGTGTGTGTGTGCGTGTTGTCGGTGTGTGTGTGTGTGTTGTCGGTGTGTGTGTGTGTGTGTGTTGTCGGTGTGTTTGTGTGTGTGTGTGTTGTCGGTGTGTGTGTGTGTTGTGTGTGTGTGTGTGTGTTGTTGGTGTGTGTGTGTGTGTGTTGTCGGTGTGTGTGTGTTGTCAGTGTGTGTGTGTTGTGTGTGTGAGTGTTGTCGGTGTGTGTGTGTGTGTTGTCGGTGTGTGTGTGTGTGTGTGTTGTCGGTGTGTGTGTGTGTGTTGTCGGTGTGTGTGTGTGTGTGTTGTCGGTGTGTGTGTGTGTGTGTTGTCGGGAAGTGTGTGTGTGTGTGTTGTCGGTGTGTGTGTGTTGTCGGTGTGTGTGTGTGTGTGTTGTCGGTGTGTGTGTGTGTGTTGTCGGTGTGTGTGTGTTATCGGTGTGTGTGTGTGTGTGTGTGTGTTGTCGGTGTGTGTGTGTGTGTGTGTTGTCGGTGTGTGTGTCTGTGTTGTCGGTGTGTGTGTGTGTGTGTGTGTGTGTGTATGTGTTGTCGGTGTGTGTGTGTGTGTGTGTGTTGTCGGTGTGTGTGTGTGTGTGTTGTCGGTGTGTGTGTGTGTGTGTTGTCGGTTTGTGTGTGTGTGTGTGTGTGTTGTCGGTGTGTGTGTGTGTGTTGTCGGTGTGTGTGTGTGTGTTGTCGGTGTGTGTGTGTTGTCGGTGTGTGTGTGTGTGTGTTGTCGGTGTGTGTCTGTGTGTTGTCGGTGTGTGTGTGTTGTCAGTGTGTGTGTGTGTGTTGTCAGTGTGTGTGTGTGTGTTGTCGGTGTGTGTGTGTGTGTGTTGTCGGTGTGTGTGTGTGTGTTGTCGGTGTGTGTGTGTGTGTGTTGTCGGTGTGTGTGTGTTGCTGGTGTTTGTGTGTGTGTGTGTTGTCGTGTGTGTGTGTGTGTGTGTGTTGTCAGTGTGTGTGTGTGTGTGTATGTTGTCGGTGTGTGTGTGTGTGTGTTGTCGGTGTGTGTGTGTGTGTGTGTTGCGGTGTGTGTGTGTGTGTGTTGTCGGTGTGTGTGTGTGTGTGTTGTCGGTGTGTGTGTGTGTGTGTGTTGTCGGTGTGTGTGTGTTGTCGATGTGTGTGTGTGTGTGTGTTGTCGGTGTGTGTGTGTGTGTGGTCGGTGTGTGTGTGTGTGTGTGTGTGTGTGTGTTGTCGGTGTGTGTGTGTGTGTGTTGTCTGTGTGTGTGTGTGTGTTGTCGGTGTGTGTGTGTGTGTGTGTTGTCAGTGTGTGTGTGTGTGTGTTGTCGGTGTGTGTGTGTTTATGTGTTGTGTGTGTGTGTGTGTGTGTGTGTGTGTTGTCGGTGTGTGTGTGTGTGTTGTCGGTGTGTGTGTGTGTGTGTTGTCGGTGTGTGTGTGTGTGTGTTGTCGGTCTGTGTGTGAGTGTGTTGTCGGTGTGTGTGTGTGTGTTGCTGGTGTGTGTGTGTGTGTTGTCGGTGTGTGTGTGCGTGTTGTCGGTGTGTGTGTGTGTGTTGTCGGTGTGTGTGTGTGTGTGTGTTGTCGGTGTGTTTGTGTGTGTGTGTGTTGTCGGTGTGTGTGTGTGTTGTGTGTGTGTGTGTGTGTTGTCGGTGTGTGTGTGTGTGTGTTGTCGGTGTGTGTGTGTTGTCAGTGTGTGTGTGTTGTGTGTGTGAGTGTTGTCGGTGTGTGTGTGTGTGTTGTCGGTGTGTGTGTGTGTGTGTGTTGTCGGTGTGTGTGTGTGTGTTGTCGGTGTGTGTGTGTGTGTGTTGTCGGTGTGTGTGTGTGTGTGTTGTCGGGAAGTGTGTGTGTGTGTGTTGTCGGTGTGTGTGTGTTGTCGGTGTGTGTGTGTGTGTGTTGTCGGTGTGTGTGTGTGTGTGTGTTGTCGGTGTGTGTGTGTGTGTGTTGTCGGTGTGTGTGTGTGTGTTGTCGGTGTGTGTGTGTGTGTGTTGTCGGTGTGTGTGTGTGTGTGTGTTGTCGGTGTGTGTGTGTGTGTTGTCGGTGTGTGTGTGTGTGTTGTCGGTGTGTGTGTGTGTGTGTTGTCGGTGTGTGTGTGTGTGTTGTCGGTGTGTGTGTGTTATCGGTGTGTGTGTGTGTGTGTGTGTGTTGTCGGTGTGTGTGTGTGTGTGTATGTGTTGTCGGTGTGTGTGTGTGTGTGTGTGTTGTCGGTGTGTTTGTGTGTGTGTGTGTTGTCGGTGTGTGTGTGTTGTCGGTGTGTGTGTGTGTGTGTGTTGTCGGTGTGTGTGTGTGTGTGTTGTCGGTGTGTGTGTGTGTGTGTGTTGTCAGTGTGTGTGTGTGTGTGTTGTCGGTGTGTGTGTGTGTGTGTTATCGGTGTGTGTGTGTGTGTTGCCGGGTGTGTGTGTGTGTGTTGTCGGTGTGTGTGTGTGTGTGTGTTGTCGGTGTGTGTGTGTGTGTGTTGTCGGTGTGTGTGTGTGTGTGTGTGTGTTGTCGGTGTGTGTGTGTGTGTGTTGTCGGTGTGTGTGTGTGTGTTGTCGGTGTGTGTTTGTG
Organism: Salmo salar; assembly: GCF_965601325.2. Classification (NCBI taxonomy): domain Eukaryota; kingdom Metazoa; phylum Chordata; class Actinopteri; order Salmoniformes; family Salmonidae; genus Salmo; species Salmo salar. The sequence goes on from NW_027675411.1 coordinate 183,929, forward strand.
TGTTGTCGGTGTGTGTGTGTGTGTGTTGTCGATGTGTGTGTGTGTGTGTTGTCGGTATGTTTGTGTGTGTGTGTTGTCGGTGTGTGTGTGTGTTGTGTGTGTGTGTGTGTGTTGTCGGTGTGTGTGTGTGTTGTCGGTGTGTGTGTGTGTGTTGTGTGTGTGTGTGTTGTCGGTGTGTGTGTGTGTGTTGTCCGAGTGTGTGTGTGTGTGTGTGTGTTGTCGGTGTGTGTGTTGTCGGTGTGTGTGTGTGTGTGTGTGTGTTGTCGGTATGTGTGTGTGTGTGTGTGTGTGTGTATTGTCGGTGTGTGTGTGTGTGTTGTCGGTGTGTGTGTGTGTGTGTGTGTGTGTTGTCGGTGTGTTGTCGGTGTGTGTGTGTGTGTTGTCGGTGTGTGTGTGTGTGTTGTCGGTGTGTGTGTGCGTGTTGTCGGTGTGTGTGTGTGTGTTGTCGGTGTGTGTGTGTGTGTGTGTTGTCGGTGTGTTTGTGTGTGTGTGTGTTGTCGGTGTGTGTGTGTGTTGTGTGTGTGTGTGTGTGTTGTTGGTGTGTGTGTGTGTGTGTTGTCGGTGTGTGTGTGTTGTCAGTGTGTGTGTGTTGTGTGTGTGAGTGTTGTCGGTGTGTGTGTGTGTGTTGTCGGTGTGTGTGTGTGTGTGTGTTGTCGGTGTGTGTGTGTGTGTTGTCGGTGTGTGTGTGTGTGTGTTGTCGGTGTGTGTGTGTGTGTGTTGTCGGGAAGTGTGTGTGTGTGTGTTGTCGGTGTGTGTGTGTTGTCGGTGTGTGTGTGTGTGTGTTGTCGGTGTGTGTGTGTGTGTGTGTTGTCGGTGTGTGTGTGTGTGTGTTGTCGGTGTGTGTGTGTGTGTTGTCGGTGTGTGTGTGTGTGTGTTGTCGGTGTGTGTGTGTGTGTGTGTTGTCGGTGTGTGTGTGTGTGTTGTCGGTGTGTGTGTGTGTGTTGTCGGTGTGTGTGTGTGTGTGTTGTCGGTGTGTGTGTGTGTGTTGTCGGTGTGTGTGTGTTATCGGTGTGTGTGTGTGTGTGTGTGTTGTCGGTGTGTGTGTGTGTGTGTATGTGTTGTCGGTGTGTGTGTGTGTGTGTGTGTTGTCGGTGTGTTTGTGTGTGTGTGTGTTGTCGGTGTGTGTGTGTTGTCGGTGTGTGTGTGTGTGTGTGTTGTCGGTGTGTGTGTGTGTGTGTTGTCGGTGTGTGTGTGTGTGTGTGTTGTCAGTGTGTGTGTGTGTGTGTTGTCGGTGTGTGTGTGTGTGTGTTATCGGTGTGTGTGTGTGTGTTGCCGGTGTGTGTGTGTGTGTTGTCGGTGTGTGTGTGTGTGTGTGTTGTCGGTGTGTGTGTGTGTGTGTTGTCGGTGTGTGTGTGTGTGTGTGTGTTGTCGGTGTGTGTGTGTGTGTGTGTTGTCAGTGTGTGTGTGTGTGTGTTGTCGGTGTGTGTGTGTGTTGTCGGTGTGTGTGTGTGTGTTGTGTGTGTGTGTGTTGTCAGTGTGTGTGTGTGTTGTCGGTGTGTGTGTGTGTGTGTGTGTGTTGTCGGTGTGTGTGTGTGTGTGTTGTAGGTGTGTGTGTGTGTGTTGTCGGTGTGTGTGTGTGTTGTCGGTGTGTGTGTGTGTGTGTGTGTGTTGTGTGTGTGTGTTGTCGGTGTGTGTGTGTGTGTGTGTTGTCGGTGTGTGTGTGTGTGTTGTCGGTGTGTGTTTGTGTGTTGTCGGTGTGTGTGTGTGTGTGTTGTCGATGTGTGTGTGTGTGTGTTGTCGGTATGTTTGTGTGTGTGTGTTGTCGGTGTGTGTGTGTGTTGTGTGTGTGTGTGTGTGTTGTCGGTGTGTGTGTGTGTTGTCGGTGTGTGTGTGTTGTCAGTGTGTGTGTGTGTGTGTTGTGTGTGTGTGTGTTGTCGGTGTGTGTGTGTGTGTTGTCGGTGTGTGTGTGTGTGTGTGTGTGTTGTCGGTGTGTGTGTGTGTGTTGTCGGTGTGTGTGTGTGTGTGTGTTGTCGGTGTGTGTGTGTGTGTGTTGTCGGTGTGTGTGTGTGTGTGTTGTCAGTGTGTGTGTGTGTGTGTTGTCGGTGTGTGTGTGTGTGTGTGTGTTGTCGGTGTGTGTGTGTGTGTGTTGTCGGTGTGTGTGTGTGTGTGTTGTCGGTGTGTGTGTGTGTTGTCGGTGTGTGTGTGTGTGTGTTGTCGGTGTGTGTGTGTGTGTGTTGTCGGTGTGTGTGTGTGTGTTGTCGGTGTGTGTGTGTGTGTGTTGTCGGTGTGTGTGTGTGTGTGTTGTCGGTGTGTGTGTGTGTGTTGTCGGTGTGTGTGTGTTATCGGTGTGTGTGTGTGTGTGTGTGTGTTGTCGGTGTGTGTGTGTGTGTGTGTTGTCGGTGTGTGTGTCTGTGTTGTCGGTGTGTGTGTGTGTGTGTGTGTGTGTATGTGTTGTCGGTGTGTGTGTGTGTGTGTGTGTTGTCGGTGTGTGTGTGTGTGTGTTGTCGGTGTGTGTGTGTGTGTGTTGTCGGTTTGTGTGTGTGTGTGTGTGTGTTGTCGGTGTGTGTGTGTGTGTTGTCGGTGTGTGTGTGTGTGTGTTGTCGGTGTGTGTGTGTTGTCGGTGTGTGTGTGTGTGTGTTGTCGGTGTGTGTCTGTGTGTTGTCGGTGTGTGTGTGTTGTCAGTGTGTGTGTGTGTGTTGTCAGTGTGTGTGTGTGTGTTGTCGGTGTGTGTGTGTGTGTGTTGTAGGTGTGTGTGTGTGTGTTGTCGGTGTGTGTGTGTGTTGTCGGTGTGTGTGTGTGTGTGTGTGTGTGTGTGTGTGTGTTGTCGGTGTGTGTGTGTGTGTGTTGTCGGTGTGTGTGTGTGTGTGTGTTGTCGGTGTGTGTGTGTGTGTTGTCGGTGTGTGTGTGTGTGTGTTGTCGGTGTGTGTGTGTTGCTGGTGTTTGTGTGTGTGTGTGTTGTCGGTGTGTGTGTGTGTGTGTGTGTTGTCAGTGTGTGTGTGTGTGTGTATGTTGTCGGTGTGTGTGTGTGTGTGTTGTCGGTGTGTGTGTGTGTGTGTGTTGCCGGTGTGTGTGTGTGTGTGTTGTCGGTGTGTGTGTGTGTGTGTTGTCGGTGTGTGTGTGTGTGTGTGTTGTCGGTGTGTGTGTGTTGTCGATGTGTGTGTGTGTGTGTGTTGTCGGTGTGTGTGTGTGTGTGGTCGGTGTGTGTGTGTGTGTGTGTGTGTGTGTGTTGTCGGTGTGTGTGTGTGTGTGTTGTCTGTGTGTGTGTGTGTGTTGTCGGTGTGTGTGTGTGTGTGTGTTGTCAGTGTGTGTGTGTGTGTGTTGTCGGTGTGTGTGTGTTTATGTGTTGTGTGTGTGTGTGTGTGTGTGTGTGTTGTCGGTGTGTGTGTGTGTGTTGTCGGTGTGTGTGTGTGTGTGTTGTCGGTGTGTGTGTGTGTGTGTTGTCGGTCTGTGTGTGAGTGTGTTGTCGGTGTGTGTGTGTGTGTTGCTGGTGTGTGTGTGTGTGTGTGTGTGTGTTGTCGGTGTGTGTGTGTGTGTTGTCGGTGTGTGTTTGTGTGTGTTGTCGGTGTGTGTGTGTGTGTGTTGTCGGTGTGTGTGTGTGTGTGTGTGTGTGTTGTCAGTGTGTGTGTGTGTGTTGTCGGTGTGTGTGTGTTTGTGTTGTCGGTGTGTGTGTGTGTTGTCGGTGTGTGTGTGTGTTGTCGGTGTGTGTGTGTGTGTGTTGTCGGTGTGTGTGTGTGTGTTGTCGGTGTGTGTGTGTGTGTGTGTTGTTGGTGTGTGTGTGTGTGTGTTGTCAGTGTTTGTGTGTGTGTGTTGTCGGTGTGTGTGTGTTTATGTGTTGTCGGTGTGTGTGTGTGTTGTCGGTGTGTGTGTGTGTGTGTTGTTGGTGTGTGTGTGTGTGTTGTCTGTGTGTGTGTGTGTGTGTTGTCGGTGTGTGTGTGTGTGTGTGTTGTCGGTGTGTGTGTGTGTGTTGTCGGTGTGTGTGTGTGTTGTCGGTGTGTGTGTGTGTGTGTTGTCGGTGTGTGTGTGTGTGTGTGTGTTGTCGGTGTGTGTGTGTGTGTTGTCGGTGTGTGTGTGTGTTGTCGGTGTGTGTGTGTTGTCGGTGTGTGTGTGTGTGTCTGTGTGTTGTCGGTGTGTGTGTGTGTGTTGTCGGTGTGTGTGTGTGTGTGTTGTCGGTGTGTGCGTGTGTGTTGTCGGTGTGTGTGTGTGTTGTCGGTGTGTGTGTTGTCGGTGTGTGTGTGTGTGTGTTGTCGGTGTGTGTGTGTGTGTTGTCGGTGTGTGTGTGTGTGTGTATGTGTTGTCGGTGTGTGTGTGTGTGTTGTCGGTGTGTGTGTGTGTGTGTGTTGTCGGTGTGTGTGTGTGTGTTGTCGGTGTGTGTGTGTGTGTTGTTGGTGTGTGTGTGTTGTCGGTGTGTGTGTGTGTGTGTGTTGTCGGTGTGTGTATGTGTTGTGTATGTGTGTGTTGTCGGTGTGTGTGTGTGTGTTGTCGGTGTGTGTGTTGTCGGTGTGTGTGTGTGTGTGTGTGTGTGTGTGTGTTGTCGGTTGTGTGTGTGTGTGTGTTGTCGGTGTGTGTGTGAGTGTTGTCGGTGTGTGTGTGTGTGTTGTCGGTGTGTGTGTGTGTGTTGTCGGTGTGTGTGTGTGTGTTGTCGGTGTGTGTGTGTTGTCGGTGTGTGTGTGTGTGTGTTGTCGGGAGTGTGTGTGTGTGTGTTGTCGGTGTGTGTGTGTTGTCGGGTGTGTGTGTGTGTGTTGTCGGTGTGTGTGTGTGTGTGTTGTCGGGAAGTGTGTGTGTGTGTGTTGTCGGTGTGTGTGTGTTGTCGGTGTGTGTGTGTGTGTGTTGTCGGTGTGTGTGTGTGTGTGTTGTCGGTGTGTGTGTGTGTGTGTTGTCGGTGTGTGTGTGTGTGTTGTCGGTGTGTGTGTGTGTGTGTTGTCGGTGTGTGTGTGTGTGTGTGTTGTCGTTGTGTGTGTGTGTGTTGTCGGTGTGTGTGTGTGTGTTGTCGGTGTGTGTGTGTGTGTTGTCGGTGTGTGTGTGTGTGTGTGTTGTCGGTGTGTGTGTGTGTGTGTTGTCGGTGTGTGTGTGTGTGTGTTGTCAGTGTGTGTGTGTGTGTGTTGTCGGTGTGTGTGTGTGTGTGTTGTCGGTGTGTGTGTGTGTGTGTTGTCGGTGTGTGTGTGTGTGTGTTGTCGGTGTGTGTGTGTGTGTTGTCGGTGTGTGTGTGTGTGTGTTGTCGGTGTGTGTGTGTGTGTGTTGTCGGTGTGTGTGTGTGTGTTGTCGGTGTGTGTGTGTGTGTGTTGTCGGTGTGTGTGTGTGTGTGTTGTCGGTGTGTGTGTGTGTGTTGTCGGTGTGTGTGTGTTATCGGTGTGTGTGTGTGTGTGTGTGTGTTGTCGGTGTGTGTGTGTGTGTGTGTTGTCGGTGTGTGTGTCTGTGTTGTCGGTGTGTGTGTGTGTGTGTGTGTGTATGTGTTGTCGGTGTGTGTGTGTGTGTGTGTGTTGTCGGTGTGTGTGTGTGTGTGTTGTCGGTGTGTGTGTGTGTGTGTTGTCGGTTTGTGTGTGTGTGTGTGTGTGTTGTCGGTGTGTGTGTGTGTGTTGTCGGTGTGTGTGTGTGTGTGTTGTCGGTGTGTGTGTGTTGTCGGTGTGTGTGTGTGTGTGTTGTCGGTGTGTGTCTGTGTGTTGTCGGTGTGTGTGTGTTGTCAGTGTGTGTGTGTGTGTTGTCAGTGTGTGTGTGTGTGTTGTCGGTGTGTGTGTGTGTGTGTTGTCGGTGTGTGTGTGTGTGTTGTCGGTGTGTGTGTGTGTGTGTTGTCGGTGTGTGTGTGTTGCTGGTGTTTGTGTGTGTGTGTGTTGTCGGTGTGTGTGTGTGTGTGTGTGTTGTCAGTGTGTGTGTGTGTGTGTATGTTGTCGGTGTGTGTGTGTGTGTGTTGTCGGTGTGTGTGTGTGTGTGTGTTGCCGGTGTGTGTGTGTGTGTGTTGTCGGTGTGTGTGTGTGTGTGTTGTCGGTGTGTGTGTGTGTGTGTGTTGTCGGTGTGTGTGTGTTGTCGATGTGTGTGTGTGTGTGTGTTGTCGGTGTGTGTGTGTGTGTGGTCGGTGTGTGTGTGTGTGTGTGTGTGTGTGTGTTGTCGGTGTGTGTGTGTGTGTGTTGTCTGTGTGTG
>NW_027675411.1:210000-220000 GCF_965601325.2 Salmo salar
TGTGTGTTGTCGGGTGTGTGTGTGTGTGTGTTGTCGGTGTGTGTGTGTGTGTGTGTGTGTGTTGTCGGTGTGTGTGTGTGTGTTGTCGGTGTGTGTGTGTGTGTGTTGTCGGTGTGTGTGTGTGTTGTCGGTGTGTGTGTGTGTTGTCGGTGTGTGTGTGTGTGTGTTGTCGGTGTGTGTGTGTGTGTTGTCGGTGTGTGTGTGTGTGTGTGTTGTTGGTGTGTGTGTGTGTGTGTTGTCAGTGTTTGTGTGTGTGTGTTGTCGGTGTGTGTGTGTTTATGTGTTGTCGGTGTGTGTGTGTGTGTTGTCGGTGTGTGTGTGTGTGTGTTGTTGGTGTGTGTGTGTGTGTTGTCTGTGTGTGTGTGTGTGTGTTGTCGGTGTGTGTGTGTGTGTGTTGTTGGTGTGTGTGTGTGTGTTGTCTGTGTGTGTGTGTGTGTGTTGTCGGTGTGTGTGTGTGTGTGTGTTGTCGGTGTGTGTGTGAGTGTTGTCGGTGTGTGTGTGTGTGTGTTGTCGGTGTGTGTGTGTGTGTGTGTTGTCGGTGTGTGTGTGTGTGTTGTCGGTGTGTGTGTGTGTGTGTTGTCGGTGTGTGTGTGTGTGTGTTGTCGGGAAGTGTGTGTGTGTGTGTTGTCGGTGTGTGTGTGTTGTCGGTGTGTGTGTGTGTGTGTTGTCAGTGTTTGTGTGTGTGTGTTGTCGGTGTGTGTGTGTTTATGTGTTGTCGGTGTGTGTGTGTGTGTTGTCGGTGTGTGTGTGTGTGTGTTGTTGGTGTGTGTGTGTGTGTTGTCTGTGTGTGTGTGTGTGTGTTGTCGGTGTGTGTGTGTGTGTGTTGTTGGTGTGTGTGTGTGTGTTGTCTGTGTGTGTGTGTGTGTGTTGTCGGTGTGTGTGTGTGTGTGTGTTGTCGGTGTGTGTGTGAGTGTTGTCGGGGGTGTGTCGGTGTGTGTGTGTGTGTTGTCGGAGTGTGTGTGTGTGTGTGTTGTCGGTGTGTGTGTGTGTGTTGTCGGTGTGTGTGTGTGTGTGTTGTCGGTGTGTGTGTGTGTGTGTTGTCGGGAAGTGTGTGTGTGTGTGTTGTCGGTGTGTGTGTGTTGTCGGTGTGTGTGTGTGTGTGTTTTCGGTGTGTGTGTGTGTGTGTTGTCGGGAAGTGTGTGTGTGTGTGTTGTCGGTGTGTGTGTGTTGTCGGTGTGTGTGTGTGTGTGTTGTCGGTGTGTGTGTGTGTGTGTTGTCGGTGTGTGTGTGTGTAGTCGGTGTGTGTGTGTTGTCAGTGTGTGTGTGTGTGTGTTGTGTGTGTGTGTGTTGTCGGTGTGTGTGTGTGTGTTGTCGGTGTGTGTGTGTGTGTGTGTGTGTGTGTGTTGTCGGTGTGTGTGTGTGTGTGTGTTGTCGGTGTGTGTGTGAGTGTTGTCGGTGTGTGTGTGTGTGTTGTCGGTGTGTGTGTGTGTGTGTGTTGTCGGTGTGTGTGTGTGTGTTGTCGGTGTGTGTGTGTGTGTGTTGTCGGTGTGTGTGTGTGTGTGTTGTCGGGAAGTGTGTGTGTGTGTGTTGTCGGTGTGTGTGTGTTGTCGGTGTGTGTGTGTGTGTGTGTTGTCGGTGTGTGTGTGTGTGTGTTGTCGGGAAGTGTGTGTGTGTGTGTTGTCGGTGTGTGTGTGTGTGTTGTCGGTGTGTGTGTGTGTGTGTGTGTTGTCGGTGTGTGTGAGTGTGTGTGTGTGTTGTCGGTGTGTGTGTGTGTGTTGTCGGTGTGTGTGTGTGTGTTGTCGGTGTGTGTGTGTGTGTGTTGTCGGTGTGTGTGTGTGTGTGTGTTGTCGGTGTGTGTGTGTGTGTTGTCGGTGTGTGTGTGTGTGTTGTCGGTGTGTGTGTGTGTGTGTGTTGTCGGTGTGTGTGTGTGTGTTGTCGGTGTGTGTGTGTTATCGGTGTGTGTGTGTGTGTGTGTGTTGTCGGTGTGTGTGTGTGTGTGTATGTGTTGTCGGTGTGTTTGTGTGTGTGTGTGTTGTCGGTGTGTGTGTGTTGTCGGTGTGTGTGTGTGTGTGTGTGTTGTCGGTGTGTGTGTGTGTGTTGTCGGTGTGTGTGTGTGTGTGTTGTCGGTGTGTGTGTGTGTGTGTTGTCGGTGTGTGTGTGTGTGTGTGTTGTCAGTGTGTGTGTGTGTGTGTTGTCGGTGTGTGTGTGTGTGTGTTATCGGTGTGTGTGTGTGTGTTGCCGGTGTGTGTGTGTGTGTTGTCGGTGTGTGTGTGTGTGTGTGTTGTCGGTGTGTGTGTGTGTGTGTTGTCGGTGTGTGTGTGTGTGTGTGTGTTGTCGGTGTGTGTGTGTGTGTGTGTTGTCAGTGTGTGTGTGTGTGTGTTGTCGGTGTGTGTGTGTGTTGTCGGTGTGTGTGTGTGTGTTGTGTGTGTGTGTGTTGTCAGTGTGTGTGTGTGTTGTCGGTGTGTGTGTGTGTGTGTGTGTGTTGTCGGTGTGTGTGTGTGTTGTAGGTGTGTGTGTGTGTGTTGTCGGTGTGTGTGTGTGTTGTCGGTGTGTGTGTGTGTGTGTGTGTGTTGTGTGTGTGTGTGTGTTGTCGGTGTGTGTGTGTGTGTGTTGTCGGTGTGTGTGTGTGTGTTGTCGGTGTGTGTGTGTGTGTTGTCGGTGTGTGTGTGTGTGTGTTGTCGATGTGTGTGTGTGTGTGTTGTCGGTATGTTTGTGTGTGTGTGTTGTCGGTGTGTGTGTGTGTTGTGTGTGTGTGTGTGTGTTGTCGGTGTGTGTGTGTGTTGTCGGTGTGTGTGTGTTGTCAGTGTGTGTGTGTGTGTGTTGTGTGTGTGTGTGTTGTCGGTGTGTGTGTGTGTGTTGTCGGTGTGTGTGTGTGTGTGTGTGTTGTCGGTGTGTGTGTGTGTGTTGTCGGTGTGTGTGTGTGTGTGTGTTGTCGGTGTGTGTGTGTGTGTGTTGTCGGTGTGTGTGTGTGTGTGTTGTCGGTGTGTGTGTGTGTGTGTTGTCGGTGTGTGTGTGTGTGTTGTCGGTGTGTGTGTGTGTGTGTTGTCGGGAAGTGTGTGTGTGTGTGTTGTCGGTGTGTGTGTGTTGTCGGTGTGTGTGTGTGTGTGTTGTCGGTGTGTGTGTGTGTGTGTTGTCGGTGTGTGTGTGTGTGTTGTCGGTGTGTGTGTGTTGTCAGTGTGTGTGTGTGTGTGTTGTGTGTGTGTGTGTTGTCGGTGTGTGTGTGTGTGTTGTCGGTGTGTGTGTGTGTGTGTGTGTGTGTGTGTTGTCGGTGTGTGTGTGTGTGTGTGTTGTCGGTGTGTGTGTGAGTGTTGTCGGTGTGTGTGTGTGTGTTGTCGGTGTGTGTGTGTGTGTGTGTTGTCGGTGTGTGTGTGTTGTCGGTGTGTGTGTGTGTGTGTTGTCGGTGTGTGTGTGTGTTGTCGGTGTGTGTGTGTTGTCAGTGTGTGTGTGTGTGTGTTGTGTGTGTGTGTGTTGTCGGTGTGTGTGTGTGTGTTGTCGGTGTGTGTGTGTGTGTGTGTGTGTGTGTGTTGTCGGTGTGTGTGTGTGTGTGTGTTGTCGGTGTGTGTGTGAGTGTTGTCGGTGTGTGTGTGTGTGTTGTCGGTGTGTGTGTGTGTGTGTGTTGTCGGTGTGTGTGTGTTGTCGGTGTGTGTGTGTGTGTGTTGTCGGTGTGTGTGTGTGTGTGTTGTCGGTGTGTGTGTGTGTTGTCGGTGTGTGTGTGTTGTCAGTGTGTGTGTGTGTGTGTTGTGTGTGTGTGTGTTGTCGGTGTGTGTGTGTGTGTTGTCGGTGTGTGTGTGTGTGTGTGTGTGTGTGTGTTGTCGGTGTGTGTGTGTGTGTGTGTTGTCGGTGTGTGTGTGAGTGTTGTCGGTGTGTGTGTGTGTGTTGTCGGTGTGTGTGTGTGTGTGTGTTGTCGGTGTGTGTGTGTGTGTTGTCGGTGTGTGTGTGTGTGTGTTGTCGGTGTGTGTGTGTGTGTGTTGTCGGGAAGTGTGTGTGTGTGTGTTGTCGGTGTGTGTGTGTTGTCGGTGTGTGTGTGTGTGTGTTGTCGGTGTGTGTGTGTGTGTGTGTTGTCGGGAAGTGTGTGTGTGTGTGTTGTCGGTGTGTGTGTGTGTGTTGTCGGTGTGTGTGTGTGTGTGTGTGTTGTCGGTGTGTGTGTGTGTGTGTGTGTTGTCGGTGTGTGTGTGTGTGTTGTCGGTGTGTGTGTGTGTGTTGTCGGTGTGTGTGTGTGTGTGTTGTCGGTGTGTGTGTGTGTGTTGTCGGTGTGTGTGTGTGTGTGTGTTGTCGGTGTGTGTGTGTGTGTGTGTGTTGTCGGTGTGTGTGTGTGTGTTGTCGGTGTGTGTGTGTGTGTTGTCGGTGTGTGTGTGTGTGTGTTGTCGGTGTGTGTGTGTGTGTGTTGTCGGTGTGTGTGTGTGTGTGTGTTGTCAGTGTGTGTGTGTGTGTGTTGTCGGTGTGTGTGTGTGTGTGTTATCGGTGTGTGTGTGTGTGTTGCCGGTGTGTGTGTGTGTGTTGTCGGTGTGTGTGTGTGTGTGTGTTGTCGGTGTGTGTGTGTGTGTGTTGTCGGTGTGTGTGTGTGTGTGTGTGTTGTCGGTGTGTGTGTGTGTGTGTGTGTGTTGTCAGTGTGTTTGTGTGTGTGTTGTCGGTGTGTGTGTGTGTTGTCGGTGTGTGTGTGTGTGTTGTGTGTGTGTGTGTTGTCAGTGTGTGTGTGTGTTGTCGGTGTGTGTGTGTGTGTGTGTTGTCGGTGTGTGTGTGTGTGTGTTGTAGGTGTGTGTGTGTGTGTTGTCGGTGTGTGTGTGTGTTGTCGGTGTGTGTGTCTGTGTGTGTGTGTTGTGTGTGTGTTGTCGATGTGTGTGTGTGTGTGTTGTCGGTATGTTTGTGTGTGTGTGTTGTCGGTGTGTGTGTGTGTTGTGTGTGTGTGTGTGTGTTGTCGGTGTGTGTGTGTGTTGTCGGTGTGTGTGTGTTGTCAGTGTGTGTGTGTGTGTGTTGTGTGTGTGTGTGTTGTCGGTGTGTGTGTGTGTGTTGTCGGTGTGTGTGTGTGTGTGTGTGTGTTGTCGGTGTGTGTGTGTGTTGTCGGTGTGTGTGTGTGTGTGTGTTGTCGGTGTGTGTGTGTGTGTGTTGTCGGTGTGTGTGTGTGTGTGTTGTCGGTGTGTGTGTGTGTGTGTTGTCGGTGTGTGTGTGTGTGTTGTCGGTGTGTGTGTGTGTGTGTTGTCGGGAAGTGTGTGTGTGTGTGTTGTCGGTGTGTGTGTGTTGTCGGTGTGTGTGTGTGTGTGTTGTCGGTGTGTGTGTGTGTGTGTTGTCGGTGTGTGTGTGTGTTGTCGGTGTGTGTGTGTTGTCAGTGTGTGTGTGTGTGTGTTGTGTGTGTGTGTGTTGTTGGTGTGTGTGTGTTTGTTGTCGGTGTGTGTGTGTGTGTGTGTGTGTGTGTGTGTGTTGTCGGTGTGTGTGTGTGTGTGTGTTGTCGGTGTGTGTGTGAGTGTTGTCGGTGTGTGTGTGTGTGTTGTCGGTGTGTGTGTGTGTGTGTGTTGTCGGTGTGTGTGTGTTGTCGGTGTGTGTGTGTGTGTGTTGTCGGTGTGTGTGTGTGTTGTCGGTGTGTGTGTGTTGTCAGTGTGTGTGTGTGTGTTGTGTGTGTGTGTGTTGTCGGTGTGTGTGTGTGTGTTGTCGGTGTGTGTGTGTGTGTGTGTGTGTGTGTGTTGTCGGTGTGTGTGTGTGTGTGTGTTGTCGGTGTGTGTGTGAGTGTTGTCGGTGTGTGTGTGTGTGTTGTCGGTGTGTGTGTGTGTGTGTGTTGTCGGTGTGTGTGTGTTGTCGGTGTGTGTGTGTGTGTTGTCGGTGTGTGTGTGTGTGTGTTGTCGGTGTGTGTGTGTGTTGTCGGTGTGTGTGTGTTGTCAGTGTGTGTGTGTGTGTGTTGTGTGTGTGTGTGTTGTCGGTGTGTGTGTGTGTGTTGTCGGTGTGTGTGTGTGTGTGTGTGTGTGTGTGTTGTCGGTGTGTGTGTGTGTGTGTGTTGTCGGTGTGTGTGTGAGTGTTGTCGGTGTGTGTGTGTGTGTTGTCGGTGTGTGTGTGTGTGTGTGTTGTCGGTGTGTGTGTGTGTGTTGTCGGTGTGTGTGTGTGTGTGTTGTCGGTGTGTGTGTGTGTGTGTTGTCGGGAAGTGTGTGTGTGTGTGTTGTCGGTGTGTGTGTGTTGTCGGTGTGTGTGTGTGTGTGTTGTCGGTGTGTGTGTGTGTGTGTGTTGTCGGGAAGTGTGTGTGTGTGTGTTGTCGGTGTGTGTGTGTGTGTTGTCGGTGTGTGTGTGTGTGTGTGTGTGTTGTCGGTGTGTGTGTGTGTGTGTGTGTTGTCGGTGTGTGTGTGTGTGTTGTCGGTGTGTGTGTGTGTGTTGTCGGTGTGTGTGTGTGTGTGTTGTCGGTGTGTGTGTGTGTGTTGTCGGTGTGTGTGTGTGTGTGTGTTGTCGGTGTGTGTGTGTGTGTGTGTTGTCGGTGTGTGTGTGTGTGTTGTCGGTGTGTGTGTGTGTGTTGTCGGTGTGTGTGTGTGTGTGTTGTCGGTGTGTGTGTGTGTGTGTTGTCGGTGTGTGTGTGTGTGTGTGTTGTCAGTGTGTGTGTGTGTGTGTTGTCGGTGTGTGTGTGTGTGTGTTATCGGTGTGTGTGTGTGTGTTGCCGGTGTGTGTGTGTGTGTTGTCGGTGTGTGTGTGTGTGTGTGTTGTCGGTGTGTGTGTGTGTGTGTTGTCGGTGTGTGTGTGTGTGTGTGTGTTGTCGGTGTGTGTGTGTGTGTGTGTTGTCAGTGTGTTTGTGTGTGTGTTGTCGGTGTGTGTGTGTGTTGTCGGTGTGTGTGTGTGTGTTGTGTGTGTGTGTGTTGTCAGTGTGTGTGTGTGTTGTCGGTGTGTGTGTGTGTGTGTGTGTGTTGTCGGTGTGTGTGTGTGTGTGTTGTAGGTGTGTGTGTGTGTGTTGTCGGTGTGTGTGTGTGTTGTCGGTGTGTGTGTCTGTGTGTGTGTGTTGTGTGTGTGTGTGTGTTGTCGGTGTGTGTGTGTGTGTGTTGTCGGTGTGTGTGTGTGTGTTGTCGGTGTGTGTGTGTGTGTTGTCGGTGTGTGTGTGTGTGTGTTGTCGATGTGTGTGTGTGTGTGTTGTGGGTATGTTTGTGTGTGTGTGTTGTCGGTGTGTGTGTGTGTTGTGTGTGTGTGTGTGTGTTGTCGGTGTGTGTGTGTGTTGTCGGTGTGTGTGTGTTGTCAGTGTGTGTGTGTGTGTGTTGTGTGTGTGTGTGTTGTCGGTGTGTGTGTGTGTGTTGTCGGTGTGTGTGTGTGTGTGTGTGTGTTGTCGGTGTGTGTGTGTGTGTTGTCGGTGTGTGTGTGTGTGTGTGTTGTCGGTGTGTGTGTGTGTGTGTTGTCGGTGTGTGTGTGTGTGTGTTGTCAGTGTGTGTGTGTGTGTGTTGTCGGTGTGTGTGTGTGTGTGTGTGTTGTCGGTGTGTGTGTGTGTGTGTTGTCGGTGTGTGTGTGTGTGTGTTGTCGGTGTGTGTGTGTGTGTTGTCGGTGTGTGTGTGTGTGTGTTGTCGGTGTGTGTGTGTGTGTGTTGTCGGTGTGTGTGTGTGTGTTGTCGGTGTGTGTGTGTGTGTGTTGTCGGGAAGTGTGTGTGTGTGTGTTGTCGGTGTGTGTGTGTTGTCGGTGTGTGTGTGTGTTGTCGGTGTGTGTGTGTGTGTGTTGTCGGTGTGTGTGTGTGTTGTCGGTGTGTGTGTGTTGTCAGTGTGTGTGTGTGTGTGTTGTGTGTGTGTGTGTTGTCGGTGTGTGTGTGTGTGTTGTCGGTGTGTGTGTGTGTGTGTGTGTGTGTGTGTTGTCGGTGTGTGTGTGTGTGTGTGTTGTCGGTGTGTGTGTGAGTGTTGTCGGTGTGTGTGTGTGTGTTGTCGGTGTGTGTGTGTGTGTGTGTTGTCGGTGTGTGTGTGTTGTCGGTGTGTGTGTGTGTGTGTTGTCGGTGTGTGTGTGTGTGTGTTGTCGGTGTGTGTGTGTGTTGTCGGTGTGTGTGTGTTGTCAGTGTGTGTGTGTGTGTGTTGTGTGTGTGTGTGTTGTCGGTGTGTGTGTGTGTGTTGTCGGTGTGTGTGTGTGTGTGTGTGTGTGTGTGTTGTCGGTGTGTGTGTGTGTGTGTGTTGTCGGTGTGTGTGTGAGTGTTGTCGGTGTGTGTGTGTGTGTTGTCGGTGTGTGTGTGTGTGTGTGTTGTCGGTGTGTGTGTGTGTGTTGTCGGTGTGTGTGTGTGTGTGTTGTCGGTGTGTGTGTGTGTGTGTTGTCGGGAAGTGTGTGTGTGTGTGTTGTCGGTGTGTGTGTGTGTGTGTTGTCGGTGTGTGTGTGTGTGTGTGTTGTCGGGAAGTGTGTGTGTGTGTGTTGTCGGTGTGTGTGTGTGTGTTGTCGGTGTGTGTGTGTGTGTGTGTTGTCGGTGTGTGTGTGTGTGTGTGTGTTGTCGGTGTGTGTGTGTGTGTTGTCGGTGTGTGTGTGTGTGTTGTCGGTGTGTGTGTGTGTGTGTTGTCGGTGTGTGTGTGTGTGTGTGTTGTCGGTGTGTGTGTGTGTGTGTTGTCGGTGTGTGTGTGTGTGTGTGTTGTCGGTGTGTGTGTGTGTGTTGTCGGTGTGTGTGTGTGTGTTGTCGGTGTGTGTGTGTGTGTGTTGTCGGTGTGTGTGTGTGTGTTGTCGGTGTGTGTGTGTTATCGGTGTGTGTGTGTGTGTGTGTTGTCGGTGTGTGTGTGTTTGTGTATGTGTTGTCGGTGTGTTTGTGTGTGTGTGTGTTGTCGGTGTGTGTGTGTTGTCGGTGTGTGTGTGTGTGTGTGTGTTGTCGGTGTGTGTGTGTGTGTTGTCGGTGTGTGTGTGTGTGTGTTGTCGGTGTGTGTGTGTGTGTGTTGTCGGTGTGTGTGTGTGTGTGTTGTCAGTGTGTGTGTGTGTGTGTTGTCGGTGTGTGTGTGTGTGTGTTATCGGTGTGTGTGTGTGTGTTGCCGGTGTGTGTGTGTGTGTTGTCGGTGTGTGTGTGTGTGTGTGTTGTCGGTGTGTGTGTGTGTGTGTTGTCGGTGTGTGTGTGTGTGTGTGTGTTGTCGGTGTGTGTGTGTGTGTGTGTTGTCAGTGTGTGTGTGTGTGTGTTGTCGGTGTGTGTGTGTGTTGTCGGTGTGTGTGTGTGTGTTGTGTGTGTGTGTTGTCAGTGTGTGTGTGTGTGTGTTGTCGGTGTGTGTGTGTGTGTGTTGTAGGTGTGTGTGTGTGTGTTGTCGGTGTGTGTGTGTGTTGTCGGTGTGTGTGTGTGTGTGTGTGTGTTGTGTGTGTGTGTGTGTTGTCGGTGTGTGTGTGTGTGTGTTGTCGGTGTGTGTGTGTGTGTTGTCGGTGTGTGTGTGTGTGTTGTCGGTGTGTGTGTGTGTGTGTTGTCGATGTGTGTGTGTGTGTGTTGTCGGTATGTTTGTGTGTGTGTGTTGTCGGTGTGTGTGTGTGTTGTGTGTGTGTGTGTGTGTTGTCGGTGTGGTGTGTGTTGTCAGTGTGTGTGTGTTGTCAGTGTGTGTGTGTGTGTGTTGTGTGTGTGTGTGTTGTCGGTGTGTGTGTGTGTGTTGTCGGTGTGTGTGTGTGTGTGTGTGTGTTGTCGGTGTGTGTGTGTGTGTTGTCGGTGTGTGTGTGTGTGTGTGTGTTGTCGGTGTGTGTGTGTGTTGTCGGTGTGTGTGTGTTGTCAGTGTGTGTGTGTGTGTGTTGTGTGTGTGTGTGTTGTCGGTGTGTGTGTGTGTGTTGTCGGTGTGTGTGTGTGTGTGTGTGTGTTGTCGGTGTGTGTGTGTGTGTTGTCGGTGTGTGTGTGTGTGTGTGTGTTGTCGGTGTGTGTGTGTGTGTGTGTGTTGTCGGTGTGTGTGTGTGTGTTGTCGGTGTGTGTGTGTGTGTTGTCGGTGTGTGTGTGTGTGTGTTGTCGGTGTGTGTGTGTGTGTGTGTTGTCGGTGTGTGTGTGTGTGTTGTCGGTGTGTGTGTGTGTGTTGTCGGTGTGTGTGTGTGTGTGTTGTCGGTGTGTGTGTGTGTGTGTTGTCGGTGTGTGTGTGTTATCGGTGTGTGTGTGTGTGTGTGTGTTGTCGGTGTGTGTGTGTGTGTGTATGTGTTGTCG
>NW_027675411.1:225000-230000 GCF_965601325.2 Salmo salar
GTGTGTGTGTGTGTGTTGTCGGTGTGTGTGTGTGTGTGTGTGTGTGTGTGTATTGTCTGTGTGTGTGTGTGTGTGTTGTCGGTGTGTGTGTGTGTGTGTGTGTGTGTTGTCAGTGTGTGTGTGTGTGTGCGTTGTCGGTGTGTGTGTGTGTGTGTGTTGTCGGTGTGTTGTCGGTGTGTGTGTGTGTGTTGTCGGTGTGTGTGTGTGTGTTGTCGGTGTGTGTGTGCGTGTTGTCGGTGTGTGTGTGTTGTCGGTGTGTGTGTGTGTGTGTGTTGTCGGTGTGTTTGTGTGTGTGTGTGTTGTCGGTGTGTGTGTGTGTTGTGTGTGTGTGTGTGTTGTCGGTGTGTGTGTGTGTGTGTTGTCGGTGTGTGTGTGTTGTCAGTGTGTGTGTGTTGTGTGTGTGAGTGTTGTCGGTGTGTGTGTGTGTGTTGTCGGTGTGTGTGTGTGTGTGTTGTCGGTGTGTGTGTGTGTGTTGTAGGTGTGTGTGTGTGTGTGTTGTCGGTGTGTGTGTGTGTGTGTTGTCGGGAAGTGTGTGTGTGTGTGTTGTCGGTGTGTGTGTGTTTTGTCTGTTTGTTTGTGTGTGTGTTGTCGGTGTGTGTGTGTGTGTGTTGTCGGTGTGTGTGTGTGTGTGTTGTCGGTGTGTGTGTGTGTGTTGTCGGTGTGTGTGTGTGTGTGTTGTCGGTGTGTGTGTGTGTGTGTGTTGTCGGTGTGTGTGTGTGTGTTGTCGGTGTGTGTGTGTGTGTTGTCGGTGTGTGTGTTGTCGGTGTGTGTGTGTGTGTTGTCGGTGTGTGTGTGTTATCGGTGTGTGTGTGTGTGTGTGTGTTGTCGGTGTGTGTGTGTGTTCTCGGTGTGTGTGTGTGTGTTGTCGGTGTGTGTGTGTGTGTGTATGTGTTGTCGGTGTGTGTGTGTGTGTTGTCGGTGTGTTTGTGTGTGTGTGTGTTGTCGGTGTGTGTGTGTTGTCGGTGTGTGTGTGTGTGTGTGTTGTCGGTGTGTGTGTGTGTGTTGTCGGTGTGTGTGTGTGTGTGTTGTCGGTGTGTGTGTGTGTGTGTGTGTTGTCGGTGTGTGTGTGTGTGTGTTGTGGGTGTGTGTGTGTGTGTTGTCAGTGTTTGTGTGTGTGTGTTGTCGGTGTGTGTGTGTGTGTGTTGTCGGTGTGTGTGTGTGTGTTGTGTGTGTGTGTGTTGTCGGTGTGTGTGTGTGTGTTGTCCGAGTGTGTGTGTGTGTGTGTGTGTTGTCGGTGTGTGTGTTGTCGGTGTGTGTGTGTGTGTGTGTGTGTTGTCGGTGTGT
The DNA here is from genome assembly GCF_965601325.2 of Salmo salar. NCBI lineage: Eukaryota > Metazoa > Chordata > Actinopteri > Salmoniformes > Salmonidae > Salmo > Salmo salar. The sequence continues at coordinate 226,285 of NW_027675411.1, forward strand.
GTGTGTGTGTGTGGGTGTGTGTGTATTGTGTGTGTGTGTGTGTGTGTGTTGTCGGTGTGTGTGTGTGTGTGTGTGTGTTGTCAGTGTGTGTGTGTGTGTGCGTTGTCGGTGTGTGTGTGTGTGTGTGTTGTCGGTGTGTTGTCGGTGTGTGTGTGTGTGTTGTCGGTGTGTGTGTGTGTGTTGTCAGTGTGTGTGTGTGTGTGTGTGTTGTCGGTGTGTGTGTGTGTGTGTGTGTTGTCGGTGTGTGTGTGTTGTCGGTGTGTGTGTGTTGTCGGTGTGTGTGTGTGTTGTCGGTGTGTGTGTGTGTGTTGTCGGTGTGTGTGTGTGTGTGTTGTCGGTGTGTGTGTGTGTGTGTGTTGTCGGTGTGTGTGTGTGTGTGTTGTCGGTGTGTGTGTGTGTGTGTGTTGTCAGTGTGTGTGTGTGTGTTGTCGGTGTGTGTGTGTGTGTGTGTGTGTGTTATCGGTGTGTGTGTGTGTTGCCGGTGTGTGTGTGTTGTCGGTGTGTGTGTGTGTGTGTTGTCGGTGTGTGTGTGTGTGTGTGTGTTGTCGGTGTGTGTGTGTGTGTGTTGTCGGTGTGTGTGTGTGTGTTGTCGGTGTGTGTGTGTGTGTGTTGTCGGTGTGTGTGTGTGTGGTCGGTGTGTGTGTGTGTGTGTGTGTGTATTGTCGGTGTGTGTGTGTGTGTTGTCGGTGTGTGTGTGTGTGTGTGTGTTGTCGGTGTGTGTGTGTTTATGTGTTGTCGGTGTGTGTGTGTGTGTGTTGTCGGTGTGTGTGTGTGTGTTTTCGGTGTGTGTGTGTGTGTGTTGTCGGTGTGTGTGTGTTTATGTGTTGTCGGTGTGTGTGTGTGTGTGTTGTCGGTGTGTGTGTGTGTGTGTTGTCGGTGTGTGTGTGTGTTGCCGGTGTGTGTGTGTGTGTGTTGTCGGTGTGTGTGTGTGTGTGTGTGTGTGTTGTCGGTGTGTGTGTGTGTTGTCAGTGTTTGTGTGTGTGTGTTGTCGGTGTGTGTGTGTGTTGTCGGTGTGTGTGTGTGTGTTGTGTGTGTGTGTGTTGTCGGTGTGTGTGTGTGTGTTGTCCGAGTGTGTGTGTGTGTGTGTGTGTTGTCGGTGTGTGTGTTGTCGGTGTGTGTGTGTGTGTGTGTTGTCGGTGTGTGTGTGTGTGTGTGTGTGTGTGTGTATTGTCTGTGTGTGTGTGTGTGTGTTGTCGGTGTGTGTGTGTGTGTGTGTGTGTGTTGTCAGTGTGTGTGTGTGTGTGCGTTGTCGGTGTGTGTGTGTGTGTGTGTTGTCGGTGTGTTGTCGGTGTGTGTGTGTGTGTTGTCGGTGTGTGTGTGTGTGTTGTCGGTGTGTGTGTGCGTGTTGTCGGTGTGTGTGTGTTGTCGGTGTGTGTGTGTGTGTGTGTTGTCGGTGTGTTTGTGTGTGTGTGTGTTGTCGGTGTGTGTGTGTGTTGTGTGTGTGTGTGTGTTGTCGGTGTGTGTGTGTGTGTGTTGTCGGTGTGTGTGTGTTGTCAGTGTGTGTGTGTTGTGTGTGTGAGTGTTGTCGGTGTGTGTGTGTGTGTTGTCGGTGTGTGTGTGTGTGTGTTGTCGGTGTGTGTGTGTGTGTTGTAGGTGTGTGTGTGTGTGTGTTGTCGGTGTGTGTGTGTGTGTGTTGTCGGGAAGTGTGTGTGTGTGTGTTGTCGGTGTGTGTGTGTTTTGTCTGTTTGTTTGTGTGTGTGTTGTCGGTGTGTGTGTGTGTGTGTTGTCGGTGTGTGTGTGTGTGTGTTGTCGGTGTGTGTGTGTGTGTTGTCGGTGTGTGTGTGTGTGTGTTGTCGGTGTGTGTGTGTGTGTGTGTTGTCGGTGTGTGTGTGTGTGTTGTCGGTGTGTGTGTGTGTGTTGTCGGTGTGTGTGTTGTCGGTGTGTGTGTGTGTGTTGTCGGTGTGTGTGTGTTATCGGTGTGTGTGTGTGTGTGTGTGTTGTCGGTGTGTGTGTGTGTTCTCGGTGTGTGTGTGTGTGTTGTCGGTGTGTGTGTGTGTGTGTATGTGTTGTCGGTGTGTGTGTGTGTGTTGTCGGTGTGTTTGTGTGTGTGTGTGTTGTCGGTGTGTGTGTGTTGTCGGTGTGTGTGTGTGTGTGTGTTGTCGGTGTGTGTGTGTGTGTTGTCGGTGTGTGTGTGTGTGTGTTGTCGGTGTGTGTGTGTGTGTGTGTGTTGTCGGTGTGTGTGTGTGTGTGTTGTGGGTGTGTGTGTGTGTGTTGTCAGTGTTTGTGTGTGTGTGTTGTCGGTGTGTGTGTGTGTGTGTTGTCGGTGTGTGTGTGTGTGTTGTGTGTGTGTGTGTTGTCGGTGTGTGTGTGTGTGTTGTCCGAGTGTGTGTGTGTGTGTGTGTGTTGTCGGTGTGTGTGTTGTCGGTGTGTGTGGTGTGTGTGTGTGTGTTGTCGGTGTGTGTGTGTGTGTGTGGGTGTGTGTGTATTGTGTGTGTGTGTGTGTGTGTGTTGTCGGTGTGTGTGTGTGTGTGTGTGTGTTGTCAGTGTGTGTGTGTGTGTGCGTTGTCGGTGTGTGTGTGTGTGTGTGTTGTCGGTGTGTTGTCGGTGTGTGTGTGTGTGTTGTCGGTGTGTGTGTGTGTGTTGTCAGTGTGTGTGTGTGTGTGTGTGTTGTCGGTGTGTGTGTGTGTGTGTGTGTTGTCGGTGTGTGTGTGTTGTCGGTGTGTGTGTGTTGTCGGTGTGTGTGTGTGTTGTCGGTGTGTGTGTGTGTGTTGTCGGTGTGTGTGTGTGTGTGTTGTCGGTGTGTGTGTGTGTGTGTGTTGTCGGTGTGTGTGTGTGTGTGTTGTCGGTGTGTGTGTGTGTGTGTGTTGTCAGTGTGTGTGTGTGTGTTGTCGGTGTGTGTTGTGTGTGTGTGTGTGTTATCGGTGTGTGTGTGTGTTGCCGGTGTGTGTGTGTTGTCGGTGTGTGTGTGTGTGTGTTGTCGGTGTGTGTGTGTGTGTGTGTGTTGTCGGTGTGTGTGTGTGTGTGTTGTCGGTGTGTGTGTGTGTGTTGTCGGTGTGTGTGTGTGTGTGTTGTCGGTGTGTGTGTGTGTGGTCGGTGTGTGTGTGTGTGTGTGTGTGTATTGTCGGTGTGTGTGTGTGTGTTGTCGGTGTGTGTGTGTGTGTGTGTGTTGTCGGTGTGTGTGTGTTTATGTGTTGTCGGTGTGTGTGTGTGTGTGTTGTCGGTGTGTGTGTGTGTGTTTTCGGTGTGTGTGTGTGTGTGTTGTCGGTGTGTGTGTGTTTATGTGTTGTCGGTGTGTGTGTGTGTGTGTTGTCGGTGTGTGTGTGTGTGTGTTGTCGGTGTGTGTGTGTGTTGCCGGTGTGTGTGTGTGTGTGTTGTCGGTGTGTGTGTGTGTGTGTGTGTGTGTTGTCGGTGTGTGTGTGTGTTGTCAGTGTTTGTGTGTGTGTGTTGTCGGTGTGTGTGTGTGTTGTCGGTGTGTGTGTGTGTGTTGTGTGTGTGTGTGTTGTCGGTGTGTGTGTGTGTGTTGTCCGAGTGTGTGTGTGTGTGTGTGTGTTGTCGGTGTGTGTGTTGTCGGTGTGTGTGTGTGTGTGTGTTGTCGGTGTGTGTGTGTGTGTGTGTGTGTGTGTGTATTGTCGGTGTGTGTGTGTGTGTGTTGTCGGTGTGTGTGTGTGTGTGTGTGTGTGTTGTCAGTGTGTGTGTGTGTGTGCGTTGTCGGTGTGTGTGTGTGTGTGTGTTGTCGGTGTGTTGTCGGTGTGTGTGTGTGTGTTGTCGGTGTGTGT
>NW_027675411.1:240000-321433 GCF_965601325.2 Salmo salar
GTGTGTGTGTTGTCGGTGTGTGTGTGTGTTGTCGGTGTGTGTGTGTGTTGCCGGTGTGTGTGTGTGTTGTCGGTGTGTGTGTGTGTGTTGTCGGTGTGTGTGTTTTATCGGTGTGTGTGTGTTGTCGGTGTGTGTGTGTGTGTGTGTGTTGTCGGTGTGTGTGTGTGTGTGTTGTCGGTGTGTGTGTGTGTGTGTTGTCGGTGTGTGTGTGTGTGTTGTCGGTGTGTGTGTTTTATCGGTGTGTGTGTGTTGTCGGTGTGTGTGTGTGTGTGTGTGTGTGTTGTCGGTGTGTGTGTGTGTGTGTTGTCGGTGTGTGTGTGTGTGTGTGTTGTCGGTGTGTGTGGTTGTGTTGTCGGTGTGTGTGTGTGTGTGTGTGTTGTCGGTGTGTGTGTGTGTGTTGTCGGTGTGTGTGTGTTGTCGGTGTGTGTGTGTGTGTGTTGTCGGTGTGTGTGTGTTGTCGGTGTGTGTGTGTGTGTGTGTTGTCGGTGTGTGTGTGTGTGTTGTCGGTGTGTGTGTGTGTGTGTTGTCGGTGTGTGTGTGTGTGTGTTGTCGGTGTGTGTGTGTGTGTGTTGTCAGTGTGTGTGTGTGTGTGTTGTCGGTGTGTGTGTGTGTGTGTTATCGGTGTGTGTGTGTGTGTGTGTTGCCGGTGTGTGTGTGTGTGTTGTCGGTGTGTGTGTGTGTGTGTTGTCGGTGTGTGTGTGTGTTGTCGGTGTGTGTGTGTGTGTGTGTGTTGTCGGTGTGTGTGTGTGTGTGTTGTCAGTGTGTGTGTGTGTGTGTTGTCGGTGTGTGTGTGTGTTGTCGGTGTGTGTGTGTGTGTTGTGTGTGTGTGTGTTGTCAGTGTGTGTGTGTTGTCGGTGTGTGTGTGTGTGTGTGTGTGTTGTCGGTGTGTGTGTGTGTGTGTTGTAGGTGTGTGTGTGTGTTGTCGGTGTGTGTGTGTGTTTTGTCGGTGTGTGTGTGTGTGTGTGTTGTCGGTGTGTGTGTGTGTGTTGTCGGTGTGTGTGTGTGTGTGTTGTCGGTGTGTGTGTGTGTGTGTTGTGTGTGTGTGTTGTCGGTGTGTGTGTGTGTTGTCGGTGTGTGTGTGTGTGTGTTGTCGGTGTGTGTGTGTGTGTGTTGTCGGTGTGTGTGTGTTGTCGGTGTGTGTGTGTGTGTGTGTTGTCGGTGTGTGTGTGTGTGTTGTCGGTGTGTGTGTGTGTGTGTTGTCGGTGTGTGTGTGTGTGTGTTGTCGGTGTGTGTGTGTGTGTGTGTGTTGTCAGTGTGTGTGTGTGTGTGTTGTCGGTGTGTGTGTGTGTGTGTGTTATCGGTGTGTGTGTGTGTGTTGCCGGTGTGTGTGTGTGTGTTGTCGGTGTGTGTGTGTGTGTGTGTGTTGTCGGTGTGTGTGTGTGTGTGTTGTCGGTGTGTGTGTGTGTGTGTGTGTTGTCGGTGTGTGTGTGTGTTGTCAGTGTGTGTGTGTGTGTGTTGTCGGTGTGTGTGTGTTGTCGGTGTGTGTGTGTGTGTTGTGTGTGTGTGTGTTGTCAGTGTGTGTGTGTGTTGTCGGTGTGTGTGTGTGTGTGTGTGTGTGTGTGTTGTCGGTGTGTGTGTGTGTGTGTTGTAGGTGTGTGTGTGTGTGTTGTCGGTGTGTGTGTGTGTGTTGTCGGTGTGTGTGTGTGTGTGTGTGTTGTGTGTGTGTGTGTGTGTTGTCGGTGTGTGTGTGTGTGTTGTCGGTGTGTGTGTGTGTGTGTTGTCGGTGTGTGTGTGTGTGTTGTCGGTGTGTTTGTGTGTGTGTTGTCGGTGTGTGTGTGTGTGTTGTCGGTGTGTGTGTGTGTGTTGTCGGTGTGTGTGTGTGTGTGTTGTCGGTGTGTGTGTGTGTGTGTTGTGTGTGTGTGTTGTCGGTGTGTGTGTGTGTTGTCGGTGTGTGTGTGTGTGTGTTGTCGGTGTGTGTGTGTGTTGTCGGTGTGTGTGTGTGTTGCCGGTGTGTGTGTGTGTTGTCGGTGTGTGTGTGTGTGTTGTCGGTGTGTGTGTTTTATCGGTGTGTGTGTGTTGTCGGTGTGTGTGTGTGTGTGTGTGTGTGTTGTCGGTGTGTGTGTGTGTGTGTTGTCGGTGTGTGTGTGTGTGTGTTGTCGGTGTGTGTGTGTGTGTTGTCGGTGTGTGTGTGTGTGTTGTCGGTGTGTGTGTGTGTTGTCGGTGTGTGTGTGTGTGTTGTCGGTGTGTGTGTTTTATCGGTGTGTGTGTGTTGTCGGTGTGTGTGTGTGTGTGTGTGTGTGTTGTCGGTGTGTGTGTGTGTGTGTTGTCGGTGTGTGTGTGTGTGTGTGTTGTCGGTGTGTGTGGTTGTGTTGTCGGTGTGTGTGTGTGTGTGTGTGTTGTCGGTGTGTGTGTGTGTGTTGTCGGTGTGTGTGTGTTGTCGGTGTGTGTGTGTGTGTGTTGTCGGTGTGTGTGTGTTGTCGGTGTGTGTGTGTGTGTGTGTTGTCGGTGTGTGTGTGTGTGTTGTCGGTGTGTGTGTGTGTGTGTTGTCGGTGTGTGTGTGTGTGTGTTGTCGGTGTGTGTGTGTGTGTGTTGTCAGTGTGTGTGTGTGTGTGTTGTCGGTGTGTGTGTGTGTGTGTTATCGGTGTGTGTGTGTGTGTGTGTTGCCGGTGTGTGTGTGTGTGTTGTCGGTGTGTGTGTGTGTGTGTTGTCGGTGTGTGTGTGTGTTGTCGGTGTGTGTGTGTGTGTGTGTGTTGTCGGTGTGTGTGTGTGTGTGTTGTCAGTGTGTGTGTGTGTATGTTGTCGGTGTGTGTGTGTGTTGTCGGTGTGTGTGTGTGTGTTGTGTGTGTGTGTGTTGTCAGTGTGTGTGTGTTGTCGGTGTGTGTGTGTGTGTGTGTGTGTTGTCGGTGTGTGTGTGTGTGTGTTGTAGGTGTGTGTGTGTGTGTTGTCGGTGTGTGTGTGTGTGTTGTCGGTGTGTGTGTGTGTGTGTGTTGTCGGTGTGTGTGTGTGTGTTGTCGGTGTGTGTGTGTGTGTGTTGTCGGTGTGTGTGTGTGTGTGTTGTGTGTGTGTGTTGTCGGTGTGTGTGTGTGTTGTCGGTGTGTGTGTGTGTGTGTTGTCGGTGTGTGTGTGTGTGTGTTGTCGGTGTGTGTGTGTGTTGCCGGTGTGTGTGTGTGTGTTGTCGGTGTGTGTGTGTGTGTGTTGTCGGTGTGTGTGTGTTGTCGGTGTGTGTGTGTGTGTGTTGTCGGTGTGTGTGTGTGTGTGTTGTCGGTGTGTGTGTGTGTGTGTTGTCGGTGTGTGTGTGTGTGTTGTCGGTGTGTGTGTGTGTGTTGTCGGTGTGTGTGTGTGTTGTCGGTGTGTGTGTGTGTGTTGTCGGTGTGTGTGTTTTATCGGTGTGTGTGTGTTGTCGGTGTGTGTGTGTGTGTGTGTGTGTGTTGTCGGTGTGTGTGTGTGTGTGTTGTCGGTGTGTGTGTGTGTGTGTGTTGTCGGTGTGTGTGGTTGTGTTGTCGGTGTGTGTGTGTGTGTGTGTTGTCGGTGTGTGTGTGTGTGTTGTCGGTGTGTGTGTGTTGTCGGTGTGTGTGTGTGTGTGTTGTCGGTGTGTGTGTGTTGTCGGTGTGTGTGTGTGTGTGTGTTGTCGGTGTGTGTGTGTGTGTTGTCGGTGTGTGTGTGTGTGTGTTGTCGGTGTGTGTGTGTGTGTGTTGTCGGTGTGTGTGTGTGTGTGTTGTCAGTGTGTGTGTGTGTGTGTTGTCGGTGTGTGTGTGTGTGTGTTATCGGTGTGTGTGTGTGTGTGTGTTGCCGGTGTGTGTGTGTGTGTTGTCGGTGTGTGTGTGTGTGTGTTGTCGGTGTGTGTGTGTGTTGTCGGTGTGTGTGTGTGTGTGTGTGTTGTCGGTGTGTGTGTGTGTGTGTTGTCAGTGTGTGTGTGTATGTGTTGTCGGTGTGTGTGTGTGTTGTCGGTGTGTGTGTGTGTGTTGTGTGTGTGTGTGTTGTCAGTGTGTGTGTGTTGTCGGTGTGTGTGTGTGTGTGTGTGTGTTGTCGGTGTGTGTGTGTGTGTGTTGTAGGTGTGTGTGTGTGTGTTGTCGGTGTGTGTGTGTGTTGTCGGTGTGTGTGTGTGTGTGTTGTCGGTGTGTGTGTGTGTGTGTTGTCGGTGTGTGTGTGTGTGTTGTCGGTGTGAGTGTGTGTTGTCGGTGTGTGTGTGTGTGGTCGGTGTGTGTGTGTGTGTGTGTGTGTATTGTCGGTGTGTGTGTGTGTGTTGTCGGTGTGTGTGTGTGTGTGTTGTCGGTGTGTGTGTGTTTATGTGTTGTCGGTGTGTGTGTGTGTGTGTTGTCGGTGTGTGTGTGTGTGTTGTCGGTGTGTGTGTGTGTGTGTTGTCGGTGTGTGTGTGTTTATGTGTTGTCGGTGTGTGTGTGTGTGTGTTGTCGGTGTGTGTGTGTGTGTTGTCGGTGTGTGTGTGTGTTGCCGGTGTGTGTGTGTGTGTTGTCGGTGTGTGTGTGTGTGTGTGTGTGTGTTGTCGGTGTGTGTGTGTGTTGTCGGTGTGTGTGTGTGTGTTGTCGGTGTGTGTGTGTGTTGTGGGTGTGTGTGTGTGTGTTGTCAGTGTTTGTGTGTGTGTGTTGTCGGTGTGTGTGTGTGTGTGTTGTCGGTGTGTGTGTGTGTGTTGTGTGTGTGTGTGTTGTCGGTGTGTGTGTGTGTTGTCCGAGTGTGTGTGTGTGTGTGTGTGTGTGTGTGTGTTGTCGGTGTGTGTGTGTTGTCGGTGTGTGTGTGTGTGTGTGTGTGTTGTCGGTGTGTGTGTGTGTGTGTGTGTATTGTCGGTGTGTGTGTGTGTGTGTTGTCGGTGTGTGTGTGTGTGTGTGTGTGTTGTCAGTGTGTGTGTGTGTGTGCGTTGTCGGTGTGTGTGTGTGTGTGTGTTGTCGGTGTGTTGTCGGTGTGTGTGTGTGTGTTGTCGGTGTGTGTGTGTGTGTTGTCGGTGTGTGTGTGTGTGTGTGTTGTCGTTGTGTTTGTGTGTGTGTGTGTTGTCGGTGTGTGTGTGTGTTGTGTGTGTGTGTGTGTGTGTTGTCGGTGTGTGTGTGTGTGTGTTGTCGGTGTGTGTGTGTTGTCAGTGTGTGTGTGTTGTGTGTGTGAGTGTTGTCGGTGTGTGTGTGTGTGTTGTCGGTGTGTGTGTGTGTGTGTGTTGTCGGTGTGTGTGTGTGTGTTGTCGGTGTGTGTGTGTGTGTGTTGTCGGTGTGTGTGTGTGTGTGTTGTCGGGAAGTGTGTGTGTGTGTGTTGTCGGTGTGTGTGTGTTGTCGGTGTGTGTGTGTGTGTGTTGTCGGTGTGTGTGTGTGTGTGTGTTGTCGGTGTGTGTGTGTGTTGTCGGTGTGTGTGTGTGTGTTGTCGGTGTGTGTGTGTTATCGGTGTGTGTGTGTGTGTGTGTTTTCGGTGTGTGTGTGTGTGTTGTCGGTGTGTGTGTGTGTGTTGTCGGTGTGTGTGTGTGTGTGTTGTCGGTGTGTGTGTGTGTGTTGTCGGTGTGTGTGTGTTATCGGTGTGTGTGTGTGTGTGTGTGTTGTCGGTGTGTGTGTGTGTGTGTTCTCGGTGTGTGTGTGTGTGTTGTCGGTGTGTGTGTGTGTGTGTATGTGTTGTCGGTGTGTGTGTGTGTGTTGTCGGTGTGTTTGTGTGTGTGTGTGTTGTCGGTGTGTGTGTGTTGTCGGTGTGTGTGTGTGTGTGTGTTGTCGGTGTGTGTGTGTGTGTTGTCGGTGTGTGTGTGTGTGTGTTGTCGGTGTGTGTGTGTGTGTGTGTTGTCGGTGTGTGTGTGTGTGTGTGTGTTGTCAGTGTGTGTGTGTGTGTGTTGTCGGTGTGTGTGTGTGTGTGTTATCGGTGTGTGTGTGTGTGTTGCCGGTGTGTGTGTGTGTGTTGTCGGTGTGTGTGTGTTGTCGGTGTGTGTGTGTGTGTGTTGTCGGTGTGTGTGTGTGTGTGTGTGTTGTCGGTGTGTGTGTGTGTTGTCAGTGTGTGTGTGTGTGTGTTGTCGGTGTGTGTGTGTGTTGTCGGTGTGTGTGTGTGTGTTGTGTGTGTGTGTGTTGTCAGTGTGTGTGTGTGTTGTCGGTGTGTGTGTGTGTGTGTGTGTGTGTTGTCGGTGTGTGTGTGTGTGTGTTGTAGGTGTGTGTGTGTGTGTTGTCGGTGTGTGTGTGTGTGTTGTCGGTGTGTGTGTGTGTGTGTGTGTGTTGTGTGTGTGTGTGTGTGTTGTCGGTGTGTGTGTGTGTGTTGTCGGTGTGTGTGTGTGTGTTGTCGGTGTGTGTGTGTGTGTTGTCGGTGTGTTTGTGTGTGTGTTGTCGGTGTGTGTGTGTGTTGTCGGTGTGTGTGTGTGTGTTGTCGGTGTGTGTGTGTGTGTGTTGTCGGTGTGTGTGTGTGTGTGTTGTGTGTGTGTGTTGTCGGTGTGTGTGTGTGTTGTCGGTGTGTGTGTGTGTGTGTTGTCGGTGTGTGTGTGTGTTGTCGGTGTGTGTGTGTGTTGCCGGTGTGTGTGTGTGTTGTCGGTGTGTGTGTGTGTGTTGTCGGTGTGTGTGTTTTATCGGTGTGTGTGTGTTGTCGGTGTGTGTGTGTGTGTGTGTGTGTGTTGTCGGTGTGTGTGTGTGTGTGTTGTCGGTGTGTGTGTGTGTGTGTTGTCGGTGTGTGTGTGTGTGTTGTCGGTGTGTGTGTTTTATCGGTGTGTGTGTGTTGTCGGTGTGTGTGTGTGTGTGTGTGTGTGTGTGTTGTCGGTGTGTGTGTGTGTGTGTTGTCGGTGTGTGTGTGTGTGTGTGTTGTCGGTGTGTGTGGTTGTGTTGTCGGTGTGTGTGTGTGTGTGTGTGTTGTCGGTGTGTGTGTGTGTGTTGTCGGTGTGTGTGTGTTGTCGGTGTGTGTGTGTGTGTGTTGTCGGTGTGTGTGTGTTGTCGGTGTGTGTGTGTGTGTGTGTTGTCGGTGTGTGTGTGTGTGTTGTCGGTGTGTGTGTGTGTGTGTTGTCGGTGTGTGTGTGTGTGTGTTGTCGGTGTGTGTGTGTGTGTGTTGTCAGTGTGTGTGTGTGTGTGTTGTCGGTGTGTGTGTGTGTGTGTTATCGGTGTGTGTGTGTGTGTGTGTTGCCGGTGTGTGTGTGTGTGTTGTCGGTGTGTGTGTGTGTGTGTTGTCGGTGTGTGTGTGTGTTGTCGGTGTGTGTGTGTGTGTGTGTGTTGTCGGTGTGTGTGTGTGTGTGTTGTCAGTGTGTGTGTGTGTGTGTTGTCGGTGTGTGTGTGTGTTGTCGGTGTGTGTGTGTGTGTTGTGTGTGTGTGTGTTGTCAGTGTGTGTGTGTTGTCGGTGTGTGTGTGTGTGTGTGTGTGTTGTCGGTGTGTGTGTGTGTGTGTTGTAGGTGTGTGTGTGTGTTGTCGGTGTGTGTGTGTGTGTTGTCGGTGTGTGTGTGTGTGTGTGTTGTCGGTGTGTGTGTGTGTGTTGTCGGTGTGTGTGTGTGTGTGTTGTCGGTGTGTGTGTGTGTGTGTTGTGTGTGTGTGTTGTCGGTGTGTGTGTGTGTTGTCGGTGTGTGTGTGTGTGTGTTGTCGGTGTGTGTGTGTGTGTGTTGTCGGTGTGTGTGTGTTGTCGGTGTGTGTGTGTGTGTGTGTTGTCGGTGTGTGTGTGTGTGTTGTCGGTGTGTGTGTGTGTGTGTTGTCGGTGTGTGTGTGTGTGTGTTGTCGGTGTGTGTGTGTGTGTGTGTGTTGTCAGTGTGTGTGTGTGTGTGTTGTCGGTGTGTGTGTGTGTGTGTTATCGGTGTGTGTGTGTGTGTTGCCGGTGTGTGTGTGTGTGTTGTCGGTGTGTGTGTGTGTGTGTTGTCGGTGTGTGTGTGTGTGTGTTGTCGGTGTGTGTGTGTGTGTGTGTGTTGTCGGTGTGTGTGTTGTCAGTGTGTGTGTGTGTGTGTTGTCGGTGTGTGTGTGTGTTGTCGGTGTGTGTGTGTGTGTTGTGTGTGTGTGTGTTGTCAGTGTGTGTGTGTGTTGTCGGTGTGTGTGTGTGTGTGTGTGTGTGTGTGTTGTCGGTGTGTGTGTGTGTGTGTTGTAGGTGTGTGTGTGTGTGTTGTCGGTGTGTGTGTGTGTGTTGTCGGTGTGTGTGTGTGTGTGTGTGTGTGTTGTGTGTGTGTGTGTGTGTTGTCGGTGTGTGTGTGTGTGTTGTCGGTGTGTGTGTGTGTGTTGTCGGTGTGTGTGTGTGTGTTGTCGGTGTGTTTGTGTGTGTGTTGTCGGTGTGTGTGTGTGTGTGTGTTGTCGGTGTGTGTGTGTGTGTTGTCGGTGTGTGTGTGTGTGTGTTGTCGGTGTGTGTGTGTGTGTGTTGTGTGTGTGTGTTGTCGGTGTGTGTGTGTGTTGTCGGTGTGTGTGTGTGTGTGTTGTCGGTGTGTGTGTGTGTTGTCGGTGTGTGTGTGTGTTGCCGGTGTGTGTGTGTGTTGTCGGTGTGTGTGTGTGTGTTGTCGGTGTGTGTGTTTTATCGGTGTGTGTGTGTTGTCGGTGTGTGTGTGTGTGTGTTTGTGTGTTGTCGGTGTGTGTGTGTGTGTGTTGTCGGTGTGTGTGTGTGTGTGTTGTCGGTGTGTGTGTGTGTGTTGTCGGTGTGTGTGTGTGTGTTGTCTGTGTGTGTGTGTGTTGTCGGTGTGTGTGTGTGTGTTGTCGGTGTGTGTGTTTTATCGGTGTGTGTGTGTTGTCGGTGTGTGTGTGTGTGTGTGTGTGTGTGTGTTGTCGGTGTGTGTGTGTGTGTGTTGTCGGTGTGTGTGTGTGTGTGTGTTGTCGGTGTGTGTGGTTGTGTTGTCGGTGTGTGTGTGTGTGTGTGTTGTCGGTGTGTGTGTGTGTGTTGTCGGTGTGTGTGTGTTGTCGGTGTGTGTGTGTGTGTGTTGTCGGTGTGTGTGTGTTGTCGGTGTGTGTGTGTGTGTGTGTTGTCGGTGTGTGTGTGTGTGTTGTCGGTGTGTGTGTGTGTGTGTTGTCGGTGTGTGTGTGTGTGTGTTGTCGGTGTGTGTGTGTGTGTGTTGTCAGTGTGTGTGTGTGTGTGTTGTCGGTGTGTGTGTGTGTGTGTTATCGGTGTGTGTGTGTGTGTGTGTTGCCGGTGTGTGTGTGTGTGTTGTCGGTGTGTGTGTGTGTGTGTTGTCGGTGTGTGTGTGTGTTGTCGGTGTGTGTGTGTGTGTGTGTGTTGTCGGTGTGTGTGTGTGTGTGTTGTCAGTGTGTGTGTGTGTGTGTTGTCGGTGTGTGTGTGTGTTGTCGGTGTGTGTGTGTGTGTTGTGTGTGTGTGTGTTGTCAGTGTGTGTGTGTTGTCGGTGTGTGTGTGTGTGTGTGTGTGTTGTCGGTGTGTGTGTGTGTGTGTTGTAGGTGTGTGTGTGTGTGTTGTCGGTGTGTGTGTGTGTGTTGTCGGTGTGTGTGTGTGTGTGTGTTGTCGGTGTGTGTGTGTGTGTTGTCGGTGTGTGTGTGTGTGTGTTGTCGGTGTGTGTGTGTGTGTGTTGTGTGTGTGTGTTGTCGGTGTGTGTGTGTGTTGTCGGTGTGTGTGTGTGTGTGTTGTCGGTGTGTGTGTGTGTGTGTTGTCGGTGTGTGTGTGTGTTGCCGGTGTGTGTGTGTGTGTTGTCGGTGTGTGTGTGTGTGTGTGTTGTCGGTGTGTGTGTGTTGTCGGTGTGTGTGTGTGTGTGTTGTCGGTGTGTGTGTGTGTTGTCGGTGTGTGTGTGTGTGTGTGTTGTCGGTGTGTGTGTGTGTGTGTTGTCGGTGTGTGTGTGTGTGTTGTCGGTGTGTGTGTGTGTGTTGTCGGTGTGTGTGTGTGTTGTCGGTGTGTGTGTGTGTGTTGTCGGTGTGTGTGTTTTATCGGTGTGTGTGTGTTGTCGGTGTGTGTGTGTGTGTGTGTGTGTGTTGTCGGTGTGTGTGTGTGTGTGTTGTCGGTGTGTGTGTGTGTGTGTGTTGTCGGTGTGTGTGGTTGTGTTGTCGGTGTGTGTGTGTGTGTGTGTTGTCGGTGTGTGTGTGTGTGTTGTCGGTGTGTGTGTGTTGTCGGTGTGTGTGTGTGTGTGTTGTCGGTGTGTGTGTGTTGTCGGTGTGTGTGTGTGTGTGTGTTGTCGGTGTGTGTGTGTGTGTTGTCGGTGTGTGTGTGTGTGTGTTGTCGGTGTGTGTGTGTGTGTGTTGTCGGTGTGTGTGTGTGTGTGTTGTCAGTGTGTGTGTGTGTGTGTTGTCGGTGTGTGTGTGTGTGTGTTATCGGTGTGTGTGTGTGTGTGTGTTGCCGGTGTGTGTGTGTGTGTTGTCGGTGTGTGTGTGTGTGTGTTGTCGGTGTGTGTGTGTGTTGTCGGTGTGTGTGTGTGTGTGTGTGTTGTCGGTGTGTGTGTGTGTGTGTTGTCAGTGTGTGTGTGTGTGTGTTGTCGGTGTGTGTGTGTGTTGTCGGTGTGTGTGTGTGTGTTGTGTGTGTGTGTGTTGTCAGTGTGTGTGTGTTGTCGGTGTGTGTGTGTGTGTGTGTGTGTTGTCGGTGTGTGTGTGTGTGTGTTGTAGGTGTGTGTGTGTGTGTTGTCGGTGTGTGTGTGTGTGTTGTCGGTGTGTGTGTGTGTGTGTGTTGTGTGTGTGTGTGTGTGTTGTCGGTGTGTGTGTGTGTGTGTTGTCGGTGTGTGTGTGTGTGTTGTCGGTGTGTGTGTGTGTGTTGTCGGTGTGTGTTTGTGTGTGTTGTCGGTGTGTGTGTGTGTGTGTGTTGTCGGTGTGTGTGTGTGTGTTGTCGGTGTGTGTGTGTGTGTGTTGTCGGTGTGTGTGTGTGTTGTGTGTGTGTGTTGTCGGTGTGTGTGTGTGTTGTCGGTGTGTGTGTGTGTGTGTTGTCGGTGTGTATGTGTGTGTGTTGTCGGTGTGTGTGTGTGTTGCCGGTGTGTGTGTGTGTGTTGTCGGTGTGTGTGTGTGTGTGTTGTCGGTGTGTGTGTGTGTGTTGTCGGTGTGTGTGTGTGTGTTGTCGGTGTGTGTGTGTGTGTGTTGTCGGTGTGTGTGTGTGTGTGTTGTCGGTGTGTCTGTGTGTGTGTGTGTGTGTGTTGTCGGTGTGTGTGTGTGTGTTGTCGGTGTGTGTGTTGTCGGTGTGTGTGTGTGTGTTGTCGGTGTGTGTGTGTGTTGTCGGTGTGTGTGTGTGTGTGTGTGTGTGTGTTGTCGGTGTGTGTGTGTGTGTGTTGTCGGTGTGTGTGTGTGTTGTCGGTGTGTGTGGTTGTGTTGTCGGTGTGTGTGTGTGTGTGTGTGTTGTCGGTGTGTGTGTGTGTGTTGTCGGTGTGTGTGTGTTGTCGGTGTGTGTGTGTGTGTGTTGTAGGTGTGTGTGTGTTGTCGGTGTGTGTGTGTGTGTTGTCGGTGTGTGTGTGTGTGTTGTCGGTGTGTGTGTGTGTGTTGTCGGTGTGTGTGTGTGTTGCCGGTGTGTGTGTGTGTGTTGTCGGTGTGTGTGTGTGTGTGTGTGTGTGTGTTGTCGGTGTGTGTGTGTGTTGTCGGTGTGTGTGTGTGTGTTGTCGGTGTGTGTGTGTGTGTGTGTTGTGGGTGTGTGTGTGTGTGTTGTCAGTGTTTGTGTGTGTGTGTTGTCGGTGTGTGTGTGTGTGTGTTGTCGGTGTGTGTGTGTGTGTTGTGTGTGTGTGTGTTGTCGGTGTGTGTGTGTGTTGTCCGAGTGTGTGTGTGTGTGTGTGTGTTGTCGGTGTGTGTGTGTGTGTGTTGTCGGTGTGTGTGTGTGTGTTGTCGGTGTGTGTGTGTTGTCGGTGTGTGTGTGTGTGTGTTGTCGGTATGTGTGTGTGTGTGTGTTGTCGGTGTGTGTGTGTGTGTTGTCGGTGTGTGTGTGTGTGTGTTGTCGGTGTGTGTGTGTGTTGTGTGTGTGTGTTGTCGGTGTGTGTGTGTGTTGTCGGTGTGTGTGTGTGTGTGTTGTCGGTGTGTATGTGTGTGTGTTGTCGGTGTGTGTGTGTGTTGCCGGTGTGTGTGTGTGTGTTTTCGGTGTGTGTGTGTGTGTGTTGTCGGTGTGTGTGTGTTGTCGGTGTGTGTGTGTGTGTTGTCGGTGTGTGTGTGTGTGTGTTGTCGGTGTGTGTGTGTGTGTGTTGTCGGTGTGTGTGTGTGTGTGTGTGTGTGTGTTGTCGGTGTGTGTGTGTGTGTTGTCGGTGTGTGTGTGTGTGTTGTCGGTGTGTGTGTGTGTTGTCGGTGTGTGTGTGTGTGTGTGTGTGTGTTGTCGGTGTGTGTGTGTGTGTGTTGTCGGTGTGTGTGTGTGTTGTCGGTGTGTGTGGTTGTGTTGTCGGTGTGTGTGTGTGTGTGTGTGTTGTCGGTGTGTGTGTGTGTGTTGTCGGTGTGTGTGTGTTGTCGGTGTGTGTGTGTGTGTGTTGTAGGTGTGTGTGTGTTGTCGGTGTGTGTGTGTGTGTGTGTTGTCGGTGTGTGTGTGTGTGTTGTCGGTGTGTGTGTGTGTGTTGTCGGTGTGTGTGTGTGTTGCCGGTGTGTGTGTGTGTGTTGTCGGTGTGTGTGTGTGTGTGTGTGTGTGTTGTCGGTGTGTGTGTGTGTTGTCGGTGTGTGTGTGTGTGTTGTCGGTGTGTGTGTGTGTGTGTGTGTGTTGTGGGTGTGTGTGTGTGTGTTGTCAGTGTTTGTGTGTGTGTGTTGTCGGTGTGTGTGTGTGTGTGTTGTCGGTGTGTGTGTGTGTGTTGTGTGTGTGTGTGTTGTCGGTGTGTGTGTGTGTGTTGTCCGAGTGTGTGTGTGTGTGTGTGTGTTGTCGGTGTGTGTGTGTTGTCGGTGTGTGTGTGTGTGTGTGTGTGTTGTCGGTGTGTGTGTGTGTGTGTGTGTGTGTGTATTGTCGGTGTGTGTGTGTGTGTGTTGTCGGTGTGTGTGTGTGTGTGTGTGTGTGTTGTCAGTGTGTGTGTGTGTGTGCGTTGTCGGTGTGTGTGTGTGTGTGTGTTGTCGGTGTGTTGTCGGTGTGTGTGTGTGTGTTGTCGGTGTGTGTGTGTGTGTTGTCGGTGTGTGTGTGTGTGTTGTCGGTGTGTGTGTGTGTGTTGTCGGTGTGTGTGTGTGTGTGTGTTGTCGGTGTGTTTGTGTGTGTGTGTGTTGTCGGTGTGTGTGTGTGTTGTGTGTGTGTGTGTGTGTGTTGTCGGTGTGTGTGTGTGTGTGTTGTCGGTGTGTGTGTGTTGTCAGTGTGTGTGTGTTGTGTGTGTGAGTGTTGTCGGTGTGTGTGTGTGTGTTGTCGGTGTGTGTGTGTGTGTGTGTTGTCGGTGTGTGTGTGTGTGTTGTCGGTGTGTGTGTGTGTTGTCGGTGTGTGTGTGTGTGTGTTGTCGGGAAGTGTGTGTGTGTGTGTTGTCGGTGTGTGTGTGTTGTCGGTGTGTGTGTGTGTGTGTTGTCGGTGTGTGTGTGTGTGTGTGTTGTCGGTGTGTGTGTGTGTGTGTTGTCGGTGTGTGTGTGTGTGTTGTCGGTGTGTGTGTGTGTGTGTTGTCGGTGTGTGTGTGTGTGTGTGTTGTCGGTGTGTGTGTGTGTGTTGTCGGTGTGTGTGTGTGTGTTGTCGGTGTGTGTGTGTGTGTGTTGTCGGTGTGTGTGTGTGTGTTGTCGGTGTGTGTGTGTGTGTTGTCGGTGTGTGTGTGTGTTGTCGGTGTGTGTGTGTGTGTGTGTGTGTGTTGTCGGTGTGTGTGTGTGTGTGTTGTCGGTGTGTGTGTGTGTGTGTGTTGTCGGTGTGTGTGGTTGTGTTGTCGGTGTGTGTGTGTGTGTGTGTGTTGTCGGTGTGTGTGTGTGTGTTGTCGGTGTGTGTGTGTTGTCGGTGTGTGTGTGTGTGTGTTGTAGATGTGTGTGTGTTGTCGGTGTGTGTGTGTGTGTGTTGTCGGTGTGTGTGTGTGTGTTGTCGGTGTGTGTGTGTGTGTTGTCGGTGTGTGTGTGTGTTGCCGGTGTGTGTGTGTGTGTTGTCGGTGTGTGTGTGTGTGTGTGTGTGTGTTGTCGGTGTGTGTGTGTGTTGTCGGTGTGTGTGTGTGTGTTGTCGGTGTGTGTGTGTGTGTGTTGTGGGTGTGTGTGTGTGTGTTGTCAGTGTTTGTGTGTGTGTGTTGTCGGTGTGTGTGTTTGTGTGTTGTCGGTGTGTGTGTGTGTGTTGTGTGTGTGTGTGTTGTCGGTGTGTGTGTGTGTTGTCCGAGTGTGTGTGTGTGTGTGTGTGTGTGTTGTCGGTGTGTGTGTGTTGTCGGTGTGTGTGTGTGTGTGTGTGTGTTGTCGGTGTGTGTGTGTGTGTGTGTGTGTGTGTATTGTCGGTGTGTGTGTGTGTGTGTGTGTTGTCGGTGTGTGTGTGTGTGTGTGTGTGTGTTGTCAGTGTGTGTGTGTGTGTGCGTTGTCGGTGTGTGTGTGTGTGTGTTGTCGGTGTGTGTGTGTGTGTTGTCGGTGTGTGTGTGTGTGTTGTCGGTGTGTGTGTGTGTGTTGTCGGTGTGTGTGTGTGTGTGTGTTGTCGGTGTGTTTGTGTGTGTGTGTGTTGTCGGTGTGTGTGTGTGTTGTGTGTGTGTGTGTGTGTTGTCGGTGTGTGTGTGTGTGTGTTGTCGGTGTGTGTGTGTGTGTTGTCGGTGTGTGTGTGTGTGTGTTGTCGGTGTGTGTGTGTGTGTGTTGTCGGAGTGTGTGTGTGTGTGTTGTCGGTGTGTGTGTGTTGTCGGTGTGTGTGTGTGTGTGTTGTCGGTGTGTGTGTGTGTGTGTTGTCGGTGTGTGTGTGTGTGTGTTGTCGGTGTGTGTGTGTGTGTTGTCGGTGTGTGTGTGTGTGTGTGTGTTGTCGGTGTGTGTGTGTGTGTTGTCGGTGTGTGTGTGTGTGTTGTCGGTGTGTGTGTGTGTGTGTTGTCGGTGTGTGTGTGTGTGTTGTCTGTGGTTGTGTGTTATCGGTGTGTGTGTGTGTGTGTGTGTTGTCGGTGTGTGTGTGTGTGTGTTCTCGGTGTGTGTGTGTGTGTTGTCGGTGTGTGTGTGTGTGTATGTGTTGTCGGTGTGTGTGTGTGTGTGTGTTGTCGGTGTGTTTGTGTGTGTGTGTGTTGTCGGTGTGTGTGTGTTGTCGGTGTGTGTGTGTGTGTGTGTTGTCGGTGTGTGTGTGTGTGTTGTCGGTGTGTGTGTGTGTGTGTTGTCGGTGTGTGTGTGTGTGTGTTGTCGGTGTGTGTGTGTGTGTGTGTGTTGTCTGTGTGTGTGTGTGTGTGTTGTCGGTGTGTGTGTGTGTGTGTTATCGGTGTGTGTGTGTGTGTTGCCGGTGTGTGTGTGTGTGTTGTCGGTGTGTGTGTGTGTGTGTGTGTTGTCGGTGTGTGTGTGTGTGTTGCCGGTGTGTGTGTGTGTGTTGTCGGTGTGTGTGTGTGTGTGTGTTGTCGGTGTGTGTGTGTGTGTTGTCGGTGTGTGTGTGTGTGTGTTGTCGGTGTGTGTGTGTGTGTTGTCGGTGTGTGTGTGTGTGTGTTGTCGGTGTGTGTGTGTGTGTGTTGTCGGTGTGTGTGTGTGTGTGTGTTGTCGGTGTGTGTGTGTGTGTTGTCCGTGTGTGTGTGTTGTCGTTGTGTGTGTGTGTGTGTTGTCGGTGTTTGTGTGTGTGTTGTCGGTGTGTGTGTGTGTGTGTTGTCGGTGTGTGTGTGTGTGTTGTCGGTGTGTGTGTGTGTGTTGTCGGTGTGTGTGTGTGTGTTGTGTGTGTGTGTCGGTGTGTGTGTGTTGTCGGTGTGTGTGTGTGTGTGTGTTGTCGGTGTGTGTGTGTGTTGTGTGTGTGTATGTGTGTTGTCGGTGTGTGTGTGTGTGTTGTCAGTGTGTGTGTGTGTGTGTGTTGTCGGTGTGTGTGTGTGTTGTCGGTGTGTGTGTGTGTGTGTTGTCGGTGTGTGTGTGTGTGTTGTCGGTGTGTGTGTGTGTGTTGTCGATGTGTGTGTGTTGTCGTTGTGTGTGTGTTTGTTGTCGGTGTTTGTGTGTGTGTTGTCGGTGTGTGTGTGTGTGTGTTGTCGGTGTGTGTGTGTGTGTTGTCGGTGTGTGTGTGTGTGTGTTGTCGGTGTGTGTGTGTGTGTGTTGTCGGTGTGTGTATGTGTGTGTGTGTGTGTGTGTGTGTGTTGTCGGTGTGTGTGTGTTGTCGGTGTGTGTGTGTGTGTTGTCGGTGTGTGTGTGTGTTGTCGGTGTGTGTGTGTTGTCGGTGTGTGTGTGTGTGTTGTCGGTTTGTGTGTGTGTGTGTGTGTGTGTTGTCGGTGTGTGTCTGTGTGTTGTCGGTGTGTCTGTGTGTGTGTGTTGTCGGTGTGTGTGTGTGTGTGTGTGTGTCGGTGTGTGTGTGTTGTCGGTGTGTGTGTGTGTGTGTGTGTTGTCGGTGTGTGTGTGTGTGTGTGTGTTGTCGGTGTGTGTGTGTGTGTGTTGTCAGTGTGTGTGTGTGTGTGTGTTGTCGGTGTGTGTGTGTGTGTTGTCGGTGTGTGTCTGTGTGTTGTCGGTGTGTCTGTGTGTGTGTGTTGTCGGTGTGTGTGTGTTGTGTGTGTGTGTCGGTGTGTGTGTGTGTTGTCGGTGTGTGTGTGTGTGTGTGTGTTGTCGGTGTGTGTGTGTGTGTGTTGTCGGTGTGTGTGTGTGTGTGTGTTGTCAGTGTGTGTGTGTGTGTGTGTTGTCGGTGTGTGTGTGTGTGTGTGTGTTGTCGGTGTGTGTGTGTGTGTGTTGTCGGTGTGTGTGTGTGTGTGTTGTGTGTGTGTGTGTGTTGTCGGTGTGTGTGTGTTGTCAGTGTGTGTGTGTGTGTGTTGTCGGTGTGTGTGTGTGTTGTCGGTGTGTGTGTGTGTGTGTTGTCGGTGTGTGTGTGTGTTGTCGGTGTGTGTGTGTGTGTTGCCGGTGTGTGTGTGTGTGTTGTCGTTGTGTGTGTGTGTGTGTTGTTGGTGTGTGTGTGTGTGTTGTCGGTGTGTGTGTGTGTGTGTGTGTGTGTGTTGTCGGTGTGTGTGTGTGTGTTGTCGGTGTGTGTGTGTGTGTTGTCGGTGTTTGTGTGTGTGTGTTGTCGGTGTGTGTGTGTGTGTGTGTGTGTGTGTTGTCGGTGTGTATGTGTGTGTGTTGTCAGTGTGTGTGTGTGTGTGTTGTCAGTGTGTGTGTGTTTGTGTTTTGTCGGTGTGTGTGTGTGTGTGTTGTCGTGTGTGTGTGTGTGTGTGTGTTGTTTGTGTGTGTGTGTGTTGTCGGTGTGTGTGTGTGTGTTGTCGGTGTGTGTGTGTGTGTGTTGTCGGTTTGTGTGTGTTGTCGGTGTGTGTGTGTGTGTGTTGTCGGTGTGTGTGTGTGTGTTGTCGGTGTGTGTGTGTGTGTTGTCGGTGTGTGTGTGTGTGTTGTCGGTGTGTGTGTGTGTTGCCGGTGTGTGTGTGTGTGTTGTCGGTGTGTGTGTGTGTGTGTGTGTGTGTTGTCGGTGTGTGTGTGTGTTGTCGGTGTGTGTGTGTGTGTTGTCGGTGTGTGTGTGTGTGTGTGTGTGTGTTGTGGGTGTGTGTGTGTGTGTTGTCAGTGTTTGTGTGTGTGTGTTGTCGGTGTGTGTGTGTGTGTGTTGTCGGTGTGTGTGTGTGTGTTGTGTGTGTGTGTGTTGTCGGTGTGTGTGTGTGTGTTGTCCGAGTGTGTGTGTGTGTGTGTGTGTTGTCGGTGTGTGTGTGTTGTCGGTGTGTGTGTGTGTGTGTGTGTGTTGTCGGTGTGTGTGTGTGTGTGTGTGTGTGTGTATTGTCGGTGTGTGTGTGTGTGTGTTGTCGGTGTGTGTGTGTGTGTGTGTGTGTGTTGTCAGTGTGTGTGTGTGTGTGCGTTGTCGGTGTGTGTGTGTGTGTTGTCGGTGTGTTGTCGGTGTGTGTGTGTGTGTTGTCGGTGTGTGTGTGTGTGTTGTCGGTGTGTGTGTGTGTGTTGTCGGTGTGTGTGTGTGTGTTGTCGGTGTGTGTGTGTGTGTGTGTTGTCGGTGTGTTTGTGTGTGTGTGTGTTGTCGGTGTGTGTGTGTGTTGTGTGTGTGTGTGTGTGTGTTGTCGGTGTGTGTGTGTGTGTGTTGTCGGTGTGTGTGTGTTGTCAGTGTGTGTGTGTTGTGTGTGTGAGTGTTGTCGGTGTGTGTGTGTGTGTTGTCGGTGTGTGTGTGTGTGTGTGTTGTCGGTGTGTGTGTGTGTGTTGTCGGTGTGTGTGTGTGTTGTCGGTGTGTGTGTGTGTGTGTTGTCGGGAAGTGTGTGTGTGTGTGTTGTCGGTGTGTGTGTGTTGTCGGTGTGTGTGTGTGTGTGTTGTCGGTGTGTGTGTGTGTGTGTGTTGTCGGTGTGTGTGTGTGTGTGTTGTCGGTGTGTGTGTGTGTGTTGTCGGTGTGTGTGTGTGTGTGTTGTCGGTGTGTGTGTGTGTGTGTGTTGTCGGTGTGTGTGTGTGTGTTGTCGGTGTGTGTGTGTGTGTTGTCGGTGTGTGTGTGTGTGTGTTGTCGGTGTGTGTGTGTGTGTTGTCGGTGTGTGTGTGTGTGTTGTCGGTGTGTGTGTGTGTTGTCGGTGTGTGTGTGTGTGTGTGTGTGTGTTGTCGGTGTGTGTGTGTGTGTGTTGTCGGTGTGTGTGTGTGTGTGTGTTGTCGGTGTGTATGGTTGTGTTGTCGGTGTGTGTGTGTGTGTGTGTGTTGTCGGTGTGTGTGTGTGTGTTGTCGGTGTGTGTGTGTTGTCGGTGTGTGTGTGTGTGTGTTGTAGATGTGTGTGTGTTGTCGGTGTGTGTGTGTGTGTGTTGTCGGTGTGTGTGTGTGTGTTGTCGGTGTGTGTGTGTGTGTTGTCGGTGTGTGTGTGTGTTGCCGGTGTGTGTGTGTGTGTTGTCGGTGTGTGTGTGTGTGTGTGTGTGTGTTGTCGGTGTGTGTGTGTGTTGTCGGTGTGTGTGTGTGTGTTGTCGGTGTGTGTGTGTGTGTGTTGTGGGTGTGTGTGTGTGTGTTGTCAGTGTTTGTGTGTGTGTGTTGTCGGTGTGTGTGTTTGTGTGTTGTCGGTGTGTGTGTGTGTGTTGTGTGTGTGTGTGTTGTCGGTGTGTGTGTGTGTTGTCCGAGTGTGTGTGTGTGTGTGTGTGTGTGTTGTCGGTGTGTGTGTGTTGTCGGTGTGTGTGTGTGTGTGTGTGTGTTGTCGGTGTGTGTGTGTGTGTGTGTGTGTGTGTATTGTCGGTGTGTGTGTGTGTGTGTGTGTTGTCGGTGTGTGTGTGTGTGTGTGTGTGTGTTGTCAGTGTGTGTGTGTGTGTGCGTTGTCGGTGTGTGTGTGTGTGTGTTGTCGGTGTGTGTGTGTGTGTTGTCGGTGTGTGTGTGTGTGTTGTCGGTGTGTGTGTGTGTGTTGTCGGTGTGTGTGTGTGTGTTGTCGGTGTGTGTGTGTGTGTGTGTTGTCGGTGTGTTTGTGTGTGTGTGTGTTGTCGGTGTGTGTGTGTGTTGTGTGTGTGTGTGTGTGTTGTCGGTGTGTGTGTGTGTGTGTTGTCGGTGTGTGTGTGTGTGTTGTCGGTGTGTGTGTGTGTGTGTTGTCGGTGTGTGTGTGTGTGTGTTGTCGGGAAGTGTGTGTGTGTGTGTTGTCGGTGTGTGTGTGTTGTCGGTGTGTGTGTGTGTGTGTTGTCGGTGTGTGTGTGTGTGTGTTGTCGGTGTGTGTGTGTGTGTGTTGTCGGTGTGTGTGTGTGTGTTGTCGGTGTGTGTGTGTGTGTGTGTGTTGTCGGTGTGTGTGTGTGTGTTGTCGGTGTGTGTGTGTGTGTTGTCGGTGTGTGTGTGTGTGTGTTGTCGGTGTGTGTGTGTGTGTTGTCTGTGGTTGTGTGTTATCGGTGTGTGTGTGTGTGTGTGTGTTGTCGGTGTGTGTGTGTGTGTGTTCTCGGTGTGTGTGTGTGTGTTGTCGGTGTGTGTGTGTGTGTATGTGTTGTCGGTGTGTGTGTGTGTGTGTGTTGTCGGTGTGTTTGTGTGTGTGTGTGTTGTCGGTGTGTGTGTGTTGTCGGTGTGTGTGTGTGTGTGTGTTGTCGGTGTGTGTGTGTGTGTTGTCGGTGTGTGTGTGTGTGTGTTGTCGGTGTGTGTGTGTGTGTGTTGTCGGTGTGTGTGTGTGTGTGTGTGTTGTCTGTGTGTGTGTGTGTGTGTTGTCGGTGTGTGTGTGTGTGTGTTATCGGTGTGTGTGTGTGTGTTGCCGGTGTGTGTGTGTGTGTTGTCGGTGTGTGTGTGTGTGTGTGTGTTGTCGGTGTGTGTGTGTGTGTTGCCGGTGTGTGTGTGTGTGTTGTCGGTGTGTGTGTGTGTGTGTGTTGTCGGTGTGTGTGTGTGTGTTGTCGGTGTGTGTGTGTGTGTGTTGTCGGTGTGTGTGTGTGTGTTGTCGGTGTGTGTGTGTGTGTGTTGTCGGTGTGTGTGTGTGTGTGTTGTCGGTGTGTGTGTGTGTGTGTGTTGTCGGTGTGTGTGTGTGTGTTGCCCATGTGTGTGTGTTGTCGTTGTGTGTGTGTTTGTTGTCGGTGTTTGTGTGTGTGTTGTCGGTGTGTGTGTGTGTGTGTTGTCGGTGTGTGTGTGTGTGTTGTCGGTGTGTGTGTGTGTGTTGTCGGTGTGTGTGTGTGTGTTGTGTGTGTGTGTCGGTGTGTGTGTGTTGTCGGTGTGTGTGTGTGTGTGTGTTGTCGGTGTGTGTGTGTGTTGTGTGTGTGTATGTGTGTTGTCGGTGTGTGTGTGTGTGTTGTCAGTGTGTGTGTGTGTGTGTGTTGTCGGTGTGTGTGTGTGTTGTCGGTGTGTGTGTGTGTGTGTTGTCGGTGTGTGTGTGTGTGTTGTCGGTGTGTGTGTGTGTGTTGCCGATGTGTGTGTGTTGTCGTTGTGTGTGTGTTTGTTGTCGGTGTTTGTGTGTGTGTTGTCGGTGTGTGTGTGTGTGTGTTGTCGGTGTGTGTGTGTGTGTTGTCGGTGTGTGTGTGTGTGTGTTGTCGGTGTGTGTGTGTGTGTGTTGTCGGTGTGTGTATGTGTGTGTGTGTGTGTGTGTGTGTGTTGTCGGTGTGTGTGTGTTGTCGGTGTGTGTGTGTGTGTTGTCGGTGTGTGTGTGTGTTGTCGGTGTGTGTGTGTTGTCGGTGTGTGTGTGTGTGTTGTCGGTTTGTGTGTGTGTGTGTGTGTGTGTTGTCGGTGTGTGTCTGTGTGTTGTCGGTGTGTCTGTGTGTGTGTGTTGTCGGTGTGTGTGTGTTGTGTGTGTGTGTCGGTGTGTGTGTGTTGTCGGTGTGTGTGTGTGTGTGTGTGTTGTCGGTGTGTGTGTGTGTGTGTGTGTTGTCGGTGTGTGTGTGTGTGTGTTGTCAGTGTGTGTGTGTGTGTGTGTTGTCGGTGTGTGTGTGTGTGTGTGTTGTCGGTGTGTGTCTGTGTGTTGTCGGTGTGTCTGTGTGTGTGTGTTGTCGGTGTGTGTGTGTTGTGTGTGTGTGTCGGTGTGTGTGTGTGTTGTCGGTGTGTGTGTGTGTGTGTGTGTTGTCGGTGTGTGTGTGTGTGTGTTGTCGGTGTGTGTGTGTGTGTGTGTTGTCAGTGTGTGTGTGTGTGTGTGTTGTCGGTGTGTGTGTGTGTGTGTGTGTTGTCGGTGTGTGTGTGTGTGTGTTGTCGGTGTGTGTGTGTGTGTGTTGTGTGTGTGTGTGTGTTGTCGGTGTGTGTGTGTTGTCAGTGTGTGTGTGTGTGTGTTGTCGGTGTGTGTGTGTGTTGTCGGTGTGTGTGTGTGTGTGTTGTCGGTGTGTGTGTGTGTTGTCGGTGTGTGTGTGTGTGTTGCCGGTGTGTGTGTGTGTGTTGTCGTTGTGTGTGTGTGTGTGTTGTTGGTGTGTGTGTGTGTGTTGTCGGTGTGTGTGTGTGTGTGTGTGTGTGTGTTGTCGGTGTGTGTGTGTGTGTTGTCGGTGTGTGTGTGTGTGTTGTCGGTGTTTGTGTGTGTGTGTTGTCGGTGTGTGTGTGTGTGTGTGTGTGTGTGTTGTCGGTGTGTATGTGTGTGTGTTGTCAGTGTGTGTGTGTGTGTGTTGTCAGTGTGTGTGTGTTTATTTTTTGTCGGTGTGTGTGTGTGTGTGTTGTCGTTGTGTGTGTGTGTGTGTGTTGTTTGTGTGTGTGTGTGTTGTCGGTGTGTGTGTGTGTGTTGTCGGTGTGTGTGTGTGTGTGTTGTCGGTTTGTGTGTGTTGTCGGTGTGTGTGTGTGTGTGTTGTCGGTGTGTGTGTGTGTGTTGTCGGTGTGTGTGTGTGTGTTGTCAGTGTGTGTGTGTGTGTGTGTTGTCGGTGTGTGTGTGTGTGTGTGTGTGTTGTCGGTGTGTGTGTGTGTGTTGTCGGTGTGTGTGTGTGTGTGTGTTGTCGGTGTGTGTGTGTGTGTGTGTGTTGTCGGTGTGTGTGTGTGTTGTCGGTGTGTGTGTGTGTGTTGTCGGTGTGTGTGTGTGTGTGTTGTCGGTGTGTGTGTGTGTGTGTGTGTGTGTGTGTGTTGTCGGTGTGTGTGTGTGTTGTCGGTGTGTGTGTGTGTGTGTTGTCGGTGTGTGTGTGTGTGTTGTCGGTGTGTGTGTGTGTGTTGTCGGTGTGTATGTGTGTGTGTTGTCAGTGTGTGTGTGTGTGTGTTGTCGGTGTTTGTGTGTTTATGTGTTGTCGGTGTGTGTGTGTGTGTGTGTTGTTTGTGTGTGTGTGTGTTGTCGGTGTGTGTGTGTGTGTTGTCGGTGTGTGTGTGTGTGTGTTGTCGGTTTGTGTGTGTTGTCGGTGTGTGTGTGTGTGTGTTGTCGGTGTGTGTGTGTGTGTTGTCGGTGTGTGTGTGTGTGTTGTCAGTGTGTGTGTGTGTGTGTGTTGTCGGTGTGTGTGTGTGTGTGTGTGTGTTGTCGGTGTGTGTGTGTGTGTTGTCGGTGTGTGTGTGTGTGTGTGTTGTCGGTGTGTGTGTGTGTGTGTGTGTTGTCGGTGTGTGTGTGTGTTGTCGGTGTGTGTGTGTGTGTTGTCGGTGTGTGTGTGTGTGTGTTGTCGGTGTGTGTGTGTGTGTGTGTGTGTGTGTGTGTTGTCGGTGTGTGTGTGTGTGTGTTGTCGGTGTGTGTGTGTGTGTTGTCGGTGTGTGTGTGTGTGTTGTCGGTGTGTATGTGTGTGTGTTGTCAGTGTGTGTGTGTGTGTGTTGTCGGTGTTTGTGTGTTTATGTGTTGTCGGTGTGTGTGTGTGTGTGTTGTCGGTGTGTGTGTGTGTGTGTGTTGTCGGTGTGTGTGTGTGTGTTGTCGGTGTGTGTGTGTGTGTGTTGTCGGTTTGTGTGTGTGTGTGTGTGTGTTGTCGGTGTGTGTCTGTGTGTTGTCGGTGTGTGTGTGTGTGTGTTGTCGGTGTGTGTGTGTTGTGTGTGTGTGTCGGTGTGTGTGTGTTGTCGGTGTGTGTGTGTGTGTGTGTGTGTTGTCGGTGTGTGTGTGTGTGTGTTGTCGGTGTGTGTGTGTGTTTGTGTTGTCAGTGTGTGTGTGTGTGTGTTGTCGGTGTGTGTGTGTGTGTGTTGTCAGTGTGTGTGTGTGTGTGTGTTGTCGGTGTGTGTGTGTGTGTGTTGTCGGTGTGTGTGTGTGTGTGTGTGTGTGTGTGTGTTGTCGGTGTGTGTTGTCGGTGTGTGTGTGTGTGTTGTCGGTGTGTGTGTGTGTGTGTTGTCGGTGTGTGTGTGTGTTGTGTGTGTGTGTGTGTGTTGTCGGTGTGTGTGTGTGTGTTGTCAGTGTGTGTGTGTGTGTGTTGTCGGTGTGTGTGTGTGTTGTCGGTGTGTGTGTGTGTGTGTTGTCGGTGTGTGTGTGTGTGTGTGTTGTCGGTGTGTGTGTGTGTGTTGCCGATGTGTGTGTGTTGTCGTTGTGTGTGTGTTTGTTGTCGGTGTTTGTGTGTGTGTTGTCGGTGTGTGTGTGTGTGTGTTGTCGGTGTGTGTGTGTGTGTTGTCGGTGTGTGTGTGTGTGTGTTGTCGGTGTGTGTGTGTGTGTGGTCGGTGTGTGTATGTGTGTGTGTGTGTGTGTGTGTGTTGTCGGTGTGTGTGTGTTGTCGGTGTGTGTGTGTGTGTTGTCGGTGTGTGTGTGTGTTGTCGGTGTGTGTGTGTGTGTGTGTTGTCGGTGTGTGTGTGTGTGTTGTCGGTTTGTGTGTGTGTGTGTGTGTGTGTTGTCGGTGTGTGTCTGTGTGTTGTCGGTGTGTCTGTGTGTGTGTGTTGTCAGTGTGTGTGTGTTGTGTGTGTGTGTCGGTGTGTGTGTGTTGTCGGTGTGTGTGTGTGTGTGTGTGTTGTCGGTGTGTGTGTGTGTTGTCGGTGTGTGTGTGTGTGTGTGTTGTCAGTGTGTGTGTGTGTGTGTGTTGTCGGTGTGTGTGTGTTGTCGGTGTGTGTGTGTGTGTGTGTGTTGTCGGTGTGTGTGTGTTGTCAGTGTGTGTGTGTGTGTGTTGTCGGTGTGTGTGTGTGTTGTCGGTGTGTGTGTGTGTGTGTTGTCGGTGTGTGTGTGTGTGTGTGTTGTCGGTGTGTGTGTGTTGCCGGTGTGTGTGTGTGTTGTCGTTGTGTGTGTGTGTGTGTTGTTGGTGTGTGTGTGTGTGTGTGTTGTCGGTGTGTGTGTGTGTGTGTGTTGTCGGTGTGTGTGTGTGTGTTGTCGGTGTGTGTGTGTGTTGTCGGTGTGTGTGTGTTGTCAGTGTGTGTGTGTGTGTGTGTTGTCGGTGTGTGTGTGTGTTGTCGGTGTGTGTGTGTGTGTGTTGTCGGTGTGTGTGTGTGTGTGTTGTCGGTGTGTGTGTGTGTGTGTTGTCGGTGTGTGTGTGTGTGTGTTGTCGGTGTGTGTGTGTGTGTGTGTGTGTGTGTGTTGTCGGTGTGTGTGTGTGTGTTGTCGGTGTGTGTGTGTGTGTGTTGTCGGTGTTTGTGTGTGTGTGTTGTCGGTGTGTGTTTGTGTGTGTGTGTGTGTGTTGTCGGTGTGTGTGTGTGTTGTCGGTTTGTGTGTGTGTGTGTTGTCGGTGTGTGTGTGTGTGTTGTCGGTGTGTGTGTGTGTTGTCGGTGTGTGTGTGTGTGTTGTCGGTGTGTGTGTGTGTTGTCGGTGTGTGTGTGTGTGTTGTGTGTGTGTGTTGTCGGTGTGTGTGTGTGTGTGTGTGTTGTCGGTGTGTGTGTGTTGTTGGTGTGTGTGTGTGTTGTCGGTGTGTGTGTGTGTGTGTTGTCGGTGTGTGTGTGTGTGTGTTGTCGGTTTGTGTGTGTGTGTGTGTGTTGTCGGTGTGTGTGTGTGTGTTGTCGGTGTGTGTGTGTGTGTTGTCGGTGTGTGTGTGTTGTGTGTGTGTGTCGGTGTGTGTGTGTTGTCGGTGTGTGTTTGTGTGTGTGTTGTCGGTGTGTGTGTGTGTGTGTTGTCGGTGTGTGTGTGTGTGTGTGTTGTCGGTGTGTGTGTGTGTGTTGTCGGTGTGTGTGTGTGTTGTGTGTGTGTGTCGGTGTGTGTGTGTTGTCGGTGTGTGTGTGTGTTGTGTGTGTGTGTGTGTGTTGTCGGTGTGTGTGTGTGTGTTGTCAGTGTGTGTGTGTGTGTGTTGTCGGTGTGTGTGTGTGTTGTCGGTGTGTGTGTGTGTGTGTTGTCGGTGTGTGTGTGTGTGTGTGTTGTCGGTGTGTGTGTGTGTGTTGCCGATGTGTGTGTGTTGTCGTTGTGTGTGTGTTTGTTGTCGGTGTTTGTGTGTGTGTTGTCGGTGTGTGTGTGTGTTGTCGGTGTGTGTGTGTGTGTTGTCGGTGTGTGTGTGTGTGTGTTGTCGGTGTATGTGTGTGTGTGTTGTCGGTGTGTGTATGTGTGTGTGTGTGTGTGTGTGTGTTGTCGGTGTGTGTGTGTTGTCGGTGTGTGTGTGTGTGTTGTCGGTGTGTGTGTGTGTTGTAGGTGTGTGTGTGTTGTCGGTGTGTGTGTGTGTGTTGTCGATTTGTGTGTGTGTGTGTGTGTGTGTTGTCGGTGTGTGTCTGTGTGTTGTCGGTGTGTCTGTGTGTGTGTGTTGTCGGTGTGTGTGTGTTGTGTGTGTGTGTCGGTGTGTGTGTGTTGTCGGTGTGTGTGTGTGTGTGTGTGTTGTCGGTGTGTGTGTGTGTGTGTTGTCGGTGTGTGTGTGTGTGTGTTGTCAGTGTGTGTGTGTGTGTGTGTTGTCGGTGTGTGTGTGTGTGTGTGTGTTGTCGGTGTGTGTGTGTGTGTTGTCGGTGTGTGTGTGTGTGTTGTGTGTGTGTGTGTGTTGTCGGTGTGTGTGTGTTGTCAGTGTGTGTGTGTGTGTGTTGTGGGTGTGTGTGTGTGTTGTCGGTGTGTGTGTGTGTGTGTTGTCGGTGTGTGTGTGTGTGTTGTCGGTGTGTGTGTGTGTGTTGCCGGTGTGTGTGTGTGTGTTGTCGTTGTGTGTGTGTGTGTGTTGTTGGTGTGTGTGTGTGTGTTGTCGGTGTGTGTGTGTGTGTGTGTGTGTGTGTGTTGTCGGTGTGTGTGTGTGTGTTGTCGGTGTGTGTGTGTGTGTGTTGTCGGTGTGTGTGTGTGTGTGTGTTGTCGGTGTGTGTGTGTGTGTTGTCGGTGTGTGTGTGTGTTGTGTGTGTGTGTCGGTGTGTGTGTGTTGTCGGTGTGTGTGTGTGTTGTGTGTGTGTGTGTGTGTTGTCGGTGTGTGTGTGTGTGTTGTCAGTGTGTGTGTGTGTGTGTGTTGTCGGTGTGTGTGTGTGTGTTGTCGGTGTGTGTGTGTGTTGTGTGTGTGTTGTCGGTGTGTGTGTGTGTTGTCGGTGTGTGTGTGTGTGTTGTGTGTGTGTGTTGTCGGTGTGTGTGTGTGTGTGTGTGTTGTCGGTGTGTGTGTGTTGTTGGTGTGTGTGTGTGTTGTCGGTGTGTGTGTGTGTGTGTTGTCGGTGTGTGTGTGTGTGTGTTGTCGGTTTGTGTGTGTGTGTGTGTGTTGTCGGTGTGTGTGTGTGTGTTGTCGGTGTGTGTGTGTGTGTTGTCGGTGTGTGTGTGTTGTGTGTGTGTGTCGGTGTGTGTGTGTTGTCGGTGTGTGTTTGTGTGTGTGTTGTCGGTGTGTGTGTGTGTGTGTTGTCGGTGTGTGTGTGTGTGTGTGTTGTCGGTGTGTGTGTGTGTGTTGTCGGTGTGTGTGTGTGTTGTGTGTGTGTGTCGGTGTGTGTGTGTTGTCGGTGTGTGTGTGTGTTGTGTGTGTGTGTGTGTGTTGTCGGTGTGTGTGTGTGTGTTGTCAGTGTGTGTGTGTGTGTGTTGTCGGTGTGTGTGTGTGTTGTCGGTGTGTGTGTGTGTGTGTTGTCGGTGTGTGTGTGTGTGTGTGTTGTCGGTGTGTGTGTGTGTGTTGCCGATGTGTGTGTGTTGTCGTTGTGTGTGTGTTTGTTGTCGGTGTTTGTGTGTGTGTTGTCGGTGTGTGTGTGTGTTGTCGGTGTGTGTGTGTGTGTTGTCGGTGTGTGTGTGTGTGTGTTGTCGGTGTATGTGTGTGTGTGTTGTCGGTGTGTGTATGTGTGTGTG
The DNA here is from genome assembly GCF_965601325.2 of Salmo salar. NCBI lineage: Eukaryota > Metazoa > Chordata > Actinopteri > Salmoniformes > Salmonidae > Salmo > Salmo salar. The sequence continues at coordinate 267,082 of NW_027675411.1, forward strand.
TGTGTGTGTGTGTGTTGTCGGTGTGTGTGTGTTGTCGGTGTGTGTGTGTGTGTTGTCGGTGTGTGTGTGTGTTGTAGGTGTGTGTGTGTTGTCGGTGTGTGTGTGTGTGTTGTCGATTTGTGTGTGTGTGTGTGTGTGTGTTGTCGGTGTGTGTCTGTGTGTTGTCGGTGTGTCTGTGTGTGTGTGTTGTCGGTGTGTGTGTGTTGTGTGTGTGTGTCGGTGTGTGTGTGTTGTCGGTGTGTGTGTGTGTGTGTGTGTTGTCGGTGTGTGTGTGTGTGTGTTGTCGGTGTGTGTGTGTGTGTGTTGTCAGTGTGTGTGTGTGTGTGTGTTGTCGGTGTGTGTGTGTGTGTGTGTGTTGTCGGTGTGTGTGTGTGTGTTGTCGGTGTGTGTGTGTGTGTTGTGTGTGTGTGTGTGTTGTCGGTGTGTGTGTGTTGTCAGTGTGTGTGTGTGTGTGTTGTGGGTGTGTGTGTGTGTTGTCGGTGTGTGTGTGTGTGTGTTGTCGGTGTGTGTGTGTGTGTTGTCGGTGTGTGTGTGTGTGTTGCCGGTGTGTGTGTGTGTGTTGTCGTTGTGTGTGTGTGTGTGTTGTTGGTGTGTGTGTGTGTGTTGTCGGTGTGTGTGTGTGTGTGTGTGTGTGTGTGTTGTCGGTGTGTGTGTGTGTGTTGTCGGTGTGTGTGTGTGTGTGTTGTCGGTGTGTGTGTGTGTGTGTTGTCGGTGTGTGTGTGTGTGTGTGTGTGTGTTGTCGGTGTGTGTGTGTGTGTTGTCGGTGTGTGTGTGTGTGTTGTCGGTGTTTGTGTGTGTGTGTTGTCGGTGTGTGTGTGTGTGTGTGTTGTCGGTGTGTGTGTGTGTGTGTTGTCGGTGTGTGTGTGTGTGTGTGTGTGTGTGTGTTGTCGGTGTGTGTTGTCGGTGTGTGTGTGTGTGTTGTCGGTGTGTGTGTGTGTGTGTTGTCGGTGTGTGTGTGTGTTGTGTGTGTGTGTGTGTGTTGTCGGTGTGTGTGTGTGTGTTGTCAGTGTGTGTGTGTGTGTGTTGTCGGTGTGTGTGTGTGTTGTCGGTGTGTGTGTGTGTGTGTTGTCGGTGTGTGTGTGTGTGTGTGTGTTGTCGGTGTGTGTGTGTGTGTTGCCGATGTGTGTGTGTTGTCGTTGTGTGTGTGTTTGTTGTCGGTGTTTGTGTGTGTGTTGTCGGTGTGTGTGTGTGTGTGTTGTCGGTGTGTGTGTGTGTGTTGTCGGTGTGTGTGTGTGTGTGTTGTCGGTGTGTGTGTGTGTGTGGTCGGTGTGTGTATGTGTGTGTGTGTGTGTGTGTGTGTTGTCGGTGTGTGTGTGTTGTCGGTGTGTGTGTGTGTGTTGTCGGTGTGTGTGTGTGTTGTCGGTGTGTGTGTGTGTGTTGTCGGTTTGTGTGTGTGTGTGAGTGTGTGTTGTCGGTGTGTGTCTGTGTGTTGTTGGTGTGTCTGTGTGTGTGTGTTGTCGGTGTGTGTGTGTTGTGTGTGTGTGTCGGTGTGTGTGTGTTGTCGGTGTGTGTGTGTGTGTGTGTGTGTTGTCGGTGTGTGTGTGTGTGTGTTGTCGGTGTGTGTGTGTGTGTTGTCAGTGTGTGTGTGTGTGTGTGTGTCGGTGTGTGTGTGTGTGTGTGTTGTCGGTGTGTGTGTGTGTGTGTTGTCGGTGTGTGTGTGTGTGTTTGTTGTGTGTGTGTGTGTGTGTTGTCGGTGTGTGTGTGTTGTCAGTGTGTGTGTGTGTGTGTTGTCGGTGTGTGTGTGTGTGTTGTCGGTGTTTGTGTGTGTGTGTTGTCGGTGTGTGTGTGTGTGTGTGTGTGTGTGTGTGTGTGTTGTCGGTGTGTATGTGTGTGTGTTGTCAGTGTGTGTGTGTGTGTGTGTTGTCAGTGAGTGTGTGTTTATTTTTGTCGGTGTGTGTGTGTGTTGTCGTTGTGTGTGTGTGTGTGTGTTGTTTGTGTGTGTGTGTGTTGTCGGTGTGTGTGTGTGTGTTGTCGGTGTGTGTGTGTGTGTGTTGTCGGTTTGTGTGTGTGTGTGTGTTGTCGGTGTGTGTGTGTTGTCGGTGTGTGTGTGTGTTGTCGGTGTGTGTGTGTGTGTGTTGTCGGTGTGTGTGTGTGTTGTCGGTTTGTGTGTGTGTGTGTGTGTTGTCGGTGTGTGTGTGTGTTGTCGGTGTGTGTGTGTGTGTGTTGTCGGTGTGTGTGTTGTGTGTGTGTGTCGGTGTGTGTGTGTTGTCGGTGTGTGTGTGTGTGTGTGTGTGTTGTCGGTGTGTGTGTGTGTGTGTGTGTTGTCGGTGTGTGTGTGTGTGTGTGTGTGTGTGTTGTCGGTGTGTGTGTGTGCTGTCGGTGTGTGTGTGTGTGTTGTCGGTGTGTGTGTGTGTGTGTTGTCGGTGTGTGTGTGTGTGTGTGTGTGTTGTCGGTGTGTGTGTGTGTGTTGTCGGTGTGTGTGTGTGTGTGTGTTGTCGGTGTGTGTGTGTGTTGTCGGTGTGTGTGTGTGTGTTGTCGGTGTGTGTGTGTGTTGTCGGTGTGTGTGTGTGTGTTGTGTGTGTGTGTTGTCGGTGTGTGTGTGTGTGTGTGTTGTCGGTGTGTGTGTGTTGTTGGTGTGTGTGTGTGTTGTCGGTGTGTGTGTGTGTGTGTTGTCGGTGTGTGTGTGTGTGTGTGTGTGTTGTCGGTGTGTGTGTGTGTGTTGTCGGTGTGTGTGTGTGTGTGTTGTCGGTGTGTGTGTGTGTTGTCGGTGTGTGTGTGTGTGTGTGTTGTCGGTGTGTGTGTGTGTTGTCGGTGTGTGTGTGTGTGTTGTGTGTGTGTGTTGTCGGTGTGTGTGTGTGTGTTGTCGGTGTGTGTGTGTTGTTGGTGTGTGTGTGTGTTGTCGGTGTGTGTGTGTGTGTGTTGTCGGTGTGTGTGTGTGTTGTCGGTTTGTGTGTGTGTGTGTGTTGTCGGTGTGTGTGTGTGTGTTGTCGGTGTGTGTGTGTGTGTGTTGTCGGTGTGTGTGTGTTGTGTGTGTGTGTCGGTGTGTGTGTGTTGTCGATGTGTGTGTGTGTGTGTGTGTTGTCGGTGTGTGTGTGTGTGTGTGTTGTCGGTGTGTGTGTGTGTGTGTGTGTGTTGTCGGTGTGTGTGTGTGTGTTGTCGGTGTGTGTGTGTGTGTTGTGTGTGTGTGTCGGTGTGTGTGTGTTGTCGGTGTGTGTGTGTGTGTGTGTGTTGTCGGTGTGTGTGTGTGTGTGTTGTCGGTGTGTGTGTGTGTGTTGTCAGTGTGTGTGTGTGTGTGTGTTGTCGGTGTGTGTGTGTGTGTGTGTGTGTTGTCGGTGTGTGTGTGTGTGTGTGTTGTCGGTGTGTGTGTGTGTGTGTTGTCGGTGTGTGTGTGTGTGTGTTGTCGGTGTGTGTGTGTGTGTTGTCGGTGTGTGTGTGTGTGTGTTGTCGGTGTGTGTGTGTGTGTGTGTGTGTGTTGTCGGTGTGTGTGTGTGTGTGTTGTCGGTGTGTGTGTGTGTGTTGTCGGTGTGTGTGTGTGTTGTCGGTGTGTGTGTGTGTGTTGTCGGTGTGTGTGTGTGTTGTCGGTGTGTGTGTGTGTGTTGTGTGTGTGTGTTGTCGGTGTGTGTGTGTGTGTGTGTTGTCGGTGTGTGTGTGTTGTTGGTGTGTGTGTGTGTTGTCGGTGTGTGTGTGTGTGTGTTGTCGGTGTGTGTGTGTGTGTGTTGTCGGTGTGTGTGTGTGTGTGTGTTGTCGGTGTGTGTGTGTGTGTGTGTTGTCGGTGTGTGTGTGTGTGTGTTGTCGGTGTGTGTGTGTGTGTTGTGTGTGTGTGTGTGTTGTCGGTGTGTGTGTGTTGTCAGTGTGTGTGTGTGTGTGTTGTCGGTGTGTGTGTGTGTTGTCGGTGTGTGTGTGTGTGTGTTGTCGGTGTGTGTGTGTGTGTTGTCGGTGTGTGTGTGTGTGTTGTCGGTGTGTGTGTGTGTGTTGTCGGTGTGTGTGTGTGTGTTGTCGGTGTGTGTGTGTGTGTTGTCGGTGTGTGTGTGTGTGTGTGTTGTCGGTGTGTGTGTGTGTGTTGTCGGTGTGTGTGTGTGTGTGTGTTGTCGTGTGTGTGTGTGTGTGTTGTCGGTGTGTGTGTGTGTGTGTGTGTGTGTGTGTGTGTGTGTGTGTTGTCGGTGTGTGTGTGTGTTGTGTGTGTGTGTGTGTGTTGTCGGTGTGTGTGTGTGTGTTGTCGGTGTGTGTGTGTGTGTGTTGTCGGTGTGTGTGTGTGTGTTGTCGGTGTGTGTGTGTGTGTGTTGTCGGTGTGTGTGTGTGTGTGTGTTGTCGGTGTGTGTGTGTGTGTTGTCGTGTGTGTGTGTTGTCGTTGTGTGTGTGTGTGTTGTCGGTGTGTGTGTGTGTGTTGTCGGTGTGTGTGTGTGTTGTCGGTGTGTGTGTGTGTGTTGTCGGTGTGTGTGTGTGTGTGTTGTCGGTGTGTGTGTGTGTGTGTTGTCGTGTGTGTGTGTGTGTGTGTGTGTGTGTGTGTGTGTTGTCGGTGTGTGTGTGTTGTCGGTGTGTGTGTGTGTGTTGTCGGTGTGTGTGTGTGTTGTCGGTGTGTGTGTGTTGTCGGTGTGTGTGTGTGTGTTGTCGTTTGTGTGTGTGTGTGTGTGTGTGTTGTCGGTGTGTGTGTGTGTGTTGTCGGTGTGTCTGTGTGTGTGTGTTGTCGGTGTGTGTGTGTTGTGTGTGTGTGTCGGTGTGTGTGTGTTGTCGGTGTGTGTGTGTGTGTGTGTGTTGTCGGTGTGTGTGTGTGTGTGTTGTCGGTGTGTGTGTGTGTGTGTTGTCGTGTGTGTGTGTGTGTGTGTTGTCGGTGTGTGTGTGTGTGTGTGTGTTGTCGGTGTGTGTGTGTGTGTTGTCGGTGTGTGTGTGTGTGTTGTGTGTGTGTGTGTGTTGTCGGTGTGTGTGTGTTGTCAGTGTGTGTGTGTGTGTGTTGTCGGTGTGTGTGTGTGTTGTCGGTGTGTGTGTGTGTGTGTTGTCGGTGTGTGTGTGTGTGTTGTCGGTGTGTGTGTGTGTGTTGCCGGTGTGTGTGTGTGTGTTGTCGTTGTGTGTGTGTGTGTGTTGTCGGTGTGTGTGTGTGTGTTGTCGGTGTGTGTGTGTGTGTGTGTGTGTGTGTGTTGTCGGTGTGTGTGTGTGTGTTGTCGGTGTGTGTGTGTGTGTGTTGTCGGTGTGTGTGTGTGTGTGTTGTCGGTGTGTGTGTGTGTGTGTGTGTGTGTTGTCGGTGTGTGTGTGTGTGTTGTCGGTGTGTGTGTGTGTGTTGTCGGTGTTGTGTGTGTGTGTTGTCGGTGTGTGTGTGTGTGTGTGTTGTCGGTGTGTGTGTGTGTGTGTTGTCGGTGTGTGTGTGTGTGTGTGTGTGTGTGTGTGTGTCGGTGTGTGTTGTCGGTGTGTGTGTGTGTGTTGTCGGTGTGTGTGTGTGTGTGTTGTCGGTGTGTGTGTGTGTTGTGTGTGTGTGTGTGTGTTGTCGGTGTGTGTGTGTGTGTTGTCAGTGTGTGTGTGTGTGTGTTGTCGGTGTGTGTGTGTGTTGTCGGTGTGTGTGTGTGTGTGTTGTCGGTGTGTGTGTGTGTGTGTGTGTTGTCGGTGTGTGTGTGTGTGTTGCCGGTGTGTGTGTGTTGTCGTTGTGTGTGTGTGTGTGTTGTCGGTGTTTGTGTGTGTGTTGTCGGTGTGTGTGTGTGTGTGTTGTCGGTGTGTGTGTGTGTGTTGTCGGTGTGTGTGTGTGTGTGTTGTCGGTGTGTGTGTGTGTGTGGTCGGTGTGTGTGTGTGTGTGTGTGTGTGTGTGTGTGTTGTCGTGTGTGTGTGTGTTGTCGGTGTGTGTGTGTGTGTTGTCGGTGTGTGTGTGTGTTGTCGGTGTGTGTGTGTGTGTTGTCGGTTGTGTGTGTGTGTGGTGTGTGTTGTCGGTGTGTGTCTGTGTGTTGTTGGTGTGTGTGTGTGTGTGTGTTGTCGGTGTGTGTGTGTTGTGTGTGTGTGTCGTGTGTGTGTGTGTTGTCGGTGTGTGTGTGTGTGTGTGTGTGTTGTCGGTGTGTGTGTGTGTTGTCGGTGTGTGTGTGTGTGTTGTCAGTGTGTGTGTGTGTGTGTGTGTCGGTGTGTGTGTGTGTGTGTGTTGTCGGTGTGTGTGTGTGTGTGTTGTCGGTGTGTGTGTGTGTGTTTGTTGTGTGTGTGTGTGTGTGTTGTCGGTGTGTGTGTGTTGTCAGTGTGTGTGTGTGTGTGTTGTCGGTGTGTGTGTGTGTGTTGTCGGTGTTTGTGTGTGTGTGTTGTCGGTGTGTGTGTGTGTGTGTGTGTGTGTGTGTGTGTGTTGTCGGTGTGTATGTGTGTGTGTTGTCAGTGTGTGTGTGTGTGTGTGTTGTCGGTGAGTGTGTGTGTGTTTTTTGTCGGTGTGTGTGTGTGTTGTCGTTGTGTGTGTGTGTGTGTGTTGTTTGTGTGTGTGTGTGTTGTCGGTGTGTGTGTGTGTGTTGTCGGTGTGTGTGTGTGTGTGTTGTCGGTGTGTGTGTGTGTGTGTGTTGTCGGTGTGTGTGTGTTGTCGGTGTGTGTGTGTGTGTTGTCGGTGTGTGTGTGTGTGTGTTGTCGGTGTGTGTGTGTGTTGTCGGTTTGTGTGTGTGTGTGTGTGTTGTCGGTGTGTGTGTGTGTTGTCGGTGTGTGTGTGTGTGTGTTGTCGGTGTGTGTGTTGTGTGTGTGTGTCGGTGTGTGTGTGTTGTCGGTGTGTGTGTGTGTGTGTGTGTGTTGTCGGTGTGTGTGTGTGTGTGTGTGTTGTCGGTGTGTGTGTGTGTGTGTGTGTGTGTGTTGTCGGTGTGTGTGTGTGCTGTCGGTGTGTGTGTGTGTGTTGTCGGTGTGTGTGTGTGTGTGTTGTCGGTGTGTGTGTGTGTGTGTGTGTGTTGTCGGTGTGTGTGTGTGTGTTGTCGGTGTGTGTGTGTGTGTGTGTTGTCGGTGTGTGTGTGTGTTGTCGGTGTGTGTGTGTGTGTTGTCGGTGTGTGTGTGTGTTGTCGGTGTGTGTGTGTGTGTGTGTGTGTGTGTGTGTTGTCGGTGTGTGTGTGTGTGTGTGTTGTCGGTGTGTGTGTGTTGTTGGTGTGTGTGTGTGTTGTCGGTGTGTGTGTGTGTGTGTTGTCGTTGTGTGTGTGTGTGTGTTGTCGGTGTGTGTGTGTGTGTTGTCGGTGTGTGTGTGTGTGTGTTGTCGGTGTGTGTGTGTGTGTTGTCGGTGTGTGTGTGTGTGTGTTGTCGGTGTGTGTGTGTGTGTGTGTCGGTGTGTGTGTGTGTGTTGTCGTGTGTGTGTGTGTGTTGTCGGTGTGTGTGTGTTGTCGGTGTGTGTGTGTGTGTTGTCGGTGTGTGTGTGTGTTGTCGGTGTGTGTGTGTGTGTGTGTTGTCGGTGTGTGTGTGTGTGTTGTCGGTGTGTGTGTGTGTGTGTGTGTGTGTGTTGTCGGTGTGTGTGTGTGTGTTGTCGGTGTGTGTGTGTGTGTGTTGTCGTGTGTGTGTGTGTGTGTGTGTGTCGGTGTGTGTGTGTGTGTGTGTGTGTGTGTGTGTGTGTGTTGTCGGTGTGTGTGTGTGTGTGTCGGTGTGTGTGTGTGTGTGTGTTGTCGGTGTGTGTGTGTGTGTGTGTGTGTCGTGTGTGTGTGTGTTGTCGGTGTGTGTGTGTGTGTGTGTCGGTGTGGTGTGTGTGTGTTGTCGGTGTGTGTGTGTGTGTGTTGTCGGTGTGTGTGTGTGTTGTCGGTGTGTGTGTGTGTGTGTTGTCGGTGTGTGTGTGTGTGTGTGTTGTCGGTGTGTGTGTGTGTGTGTGTGTGTGTGTGTGTGTGTCGTTGTGTGTGTGTGTGTGTGTGTGTTGTGTGTGTGTGTGTGTGTGTGTTGTCGGTGTGTGTGTGTGTGTGTGTTGTCGGTGTGTGTGTGTGTGTTGTCGGTGTGTGTGTGTGTGTTGTCGGTGTGTGTGTGTGTGTCGTGTGTGTGTGTGTGTGTGTTGTCGGTGTGTGTGTGTGTTGTCGGTGTGTGTGTGTGTGTGTTGTCGGTGTGTGTGTGTGTGTGTTGTCGGTGTGTGTGTGTGTGTGTTGTCGGTGTGTGTGTGTGTGTGTTGTCGGTGTGTGTGTGTGTGTGTGTGTGTGTGTGTTGTCGGTGTGTGTGTGTGTGTTGTCGGTGTGTGTGTGTGTGTGTTGTCGGTGTGTGTGTGTGTGTGTTGTCGGTGTGTGTGTGTGTGTGTGTGTGTGTGTGTGTGTCGTGTGTGTGTGTGTGTTGTCGGTTTGTGTGTGTGTGTGTTGTCGGTGTGTGTGTGTGTGTGTTGTCGGTGTGTGTGTGTGTGTTGTCGGTGTGTGTGTGTGTGTTGTCGGTGTGTGTGTGTGTTGTCGGTGTGTGTGTGTGTGTTGTGTGTGTGTGTTGTCGGTGTGTGTGTGTGTGTGTGTGTTGTCGGTGTGTGTGTGTTGTTGGTGTGTGTGTGTGTTGTCGGTGTGTGTGTGTGTGTGTTGTCGGTGTGTGTGTGTGTGTGTTGTCGGTTTGTGTGTGTGTGTGTGTGTTGTCGGTGTGTGTGTGTGTGTTGTCGGTGTGTGTGTGTGTGTTGTCGGTGTGTGTGTGTTGTGTGTGTGTGTCGGTGTGTGTGTGTTGTCGGTGTGTGTTGTGTGTGTGTTGTCGGTGTGTGTGTGTGTGTGTTGTCGGTGTGTGTGTGTGTGTGTGTTGTCGGTGTGTGTGTGTGTGTTGTCGGTGTGTGTGTGTGTTGTGTGTGTGTGTCGGTGTGTGTGTGTTGTCGGTGTGTGTGTGTGTTGTGTGTGTGTGTGTGTGTTGTCGGTGTGTGTGTGTGTGTTGTCAGTGTGTGTGTGTGTGTGTTGTCGGTGTGTGTGTGTGTTGTCGGTGTGTGTGTGTGTGTGTTGTCGGTGTGTGTGTGTGTGTGTGTTGTCGGTGTGTGTGTGTGTGTTGCCGATGTGTGTGTGTTGTCGTTGTGTGTGTGTTTGTTGTCGGTGTTTGTGTGTGTGTTGTCGGTGTGTGTGTGTGTTGTCGGTGTGTGTGTGTGTGTTGTCGGTGTGTGTGTGTGTGTGTTGTCGGTGTATGTGTGTGTGTGTTGTCGGTGTGTGTATGTGTGTGTGTGTGTGTGTGTGTGTTGTCGGTGTGTGTGTGTTGTCGGTGTGTGTGTGTGTGTTGTCGGTGTGTGTGTGTGTTGTAGGTGTGTGTGTGTTGTCGGTGTGTGTGTGTGTGTTGTCGATTTGTGTGTGTGTGTGTGTGTGTGTTGTCGGTGTGTGTCTGTGTGTTGTCGGTGTGTCTGTGTGTGTGTGTTGTCGGTGTGTGTGTGTTGTGTGTGTGTGTCGGTGTGTGTGTGTTGTCGGTGTGTGTGTGTGTGTGTGTGTTGTCGGTGTGTGTGTGTGTGTGTTGTCGGTGTGTGTGTGTGTGTGTTGTCAGTGTGTGTGTGTGTGTGTGTTGTCGGTGTGTGTGTGTGTGTGTGTGTTGTCGGTGTGTGTGTGTGTGTTGTCGGTGTGTGTGTGTGTGTTGTGTGTGTGTGTGTGTTGTCGGTGTGTGTGTGTTGTCAGTGTGTGTGTGTGTGTGTTGTGGGTGTGTGTGTGTGTTGTCGGTGTGTGTGTGTGTGTGTTGTCGGTGTGTGTGTGTGTGTTGTCGGTGTGTGTGTGTGTGTTGCCGGTGTGTGTGTGTGTGTTGTCGTTGTGTGTGTGTGTGTGTTGTTGGTGTGTGTGTGTGTGTTGTCGGTGTGTGTGTGTGTGTGTGTGTGTGTGTGTTGTCGGTGTGTGTGTGTGTGTTGTCGGTGTGTGTGTGTGTGTGTTGTCGGTGTGTGTGTGTGTGTGTGTTGTCGGTGTGTGTGTGTGTGTTGTCGGTGTGTGTGTGTGTGTGTGTGTGTGTGTCGGTGTGTGTGTGTTGTCGGTGTGTGTGTGTGTTGTGTGTGTGTGTGTGTGTTGTCGGTGTGTGTGTGTGTGTTGTCAGTGTGTGTGTGTGTGTGTGTTGTCGGTGTGTGTGTGTGTGTTGTCGGTGTGTGTGTGTGTTGTGTGTGTGTTGTCGGTGTGTGTGTGTGTTGTCGGTGTGTGTGTGTGTGTTGTGTGTGTGTGTTGTCGGTGTGTGTGTGTGTGTGTGTGTTGTCGGTGTGTGTGTGTTGTTGGTGTGTGTGTGTGTTGTCGGTGTGTGTGTGTGTGTGTTGTCGGTGTGTGTGTGTGTGTGTTGTCGGTTTGTGTGTGTGTGTGTGTGTTGTCGGTGTGTGTGTGTGTGTTGTCGGTGTGTGTGTGTGTGTTGTCGGTGTGTGTGTGTTGTGTGTGTGTGTCGGTGTGTGTGTGTTGTCGGTGTGTGTTTGTGTGTGTGTTGTCGGTGTGTGTGTGTGTGTGTTGTCGGTGTGTGTGTGTGTGTGTGTTGTCGGTGTGTGTGTGTGTGTTGTCGGTGTGTGTGTGTGTTGTGTGTGTGTGTCGGTGTGTGTGTGTTGTCGGTGTGTGTGTGTGTTGTGTGTGTGTGTGTGTGTTGTCGGTGTGTGTGTGTGTGTTGTCAGTGTGTGTGTGTGTGTGTTGTCGGTGTGTGTGTGTGTTGTCGGTGTGTGTGTGTGTGTGTTGTCGGTGTGTGTGTGTGTGTGTGTTGTCGGTGTGTGTGTGTGTGTTGCCGATGTGTGTGTGTTGTCGTTGTGTGTGTGTTTGTTGTCGGTGTTTGTGTGTGTGTTGTCGGTGTGTGTGTGTGTTGTCGGTGTGTGTGTGTGTGTTGTCGGTGTGTGTGTGTGTGTGTTGTCGGTGTATGTGTGTGTGTGTTGTCGGTGTGTGTATGTGTGTGTGTGTGTGTGTGTGTGTTGTCGGTGTGTGTGTGTTGTCGGTGTGTGTGTGTGTGTTGTCGGTGTGTGTGTGTGTTGTAGGTGTGTGTGTGTTGTCGGTGTGTGTGTGTGTGTTGTCGATTTGTGTGTGTGTGTGTGTGTGTGTTGTCGGTGTGTGTCTGTGTGTTGTCGGTGTGTCTGTGTGTGTGTGTTGTCGGTGTGTGTGTGTTGTGTGTGTGTGTCGGTGTGTGTGTGTTGTCGGTGTGTGTGTGTGTGTGTGTGTTGTCGGTGTGTGTGTGTGTGTGTTGTCGGTGTGTGTGTGTGTGTGTTGTCAGTGTGTGTGTGTGTGTGTGTTGTCGGTGTGTGTGTGTGTGTGTGTGTTGTCGGTGTGTGTGTGTGTGTTGTCGGTGTGTGTGTGTGTGTTGTGTGTGTGTGTGTGTTGTCGGTGTGTGTGTGTTGTCAGTGTGTGTGTGTGTGTGTTGTGGGTGTGTGTGTGTGTTGTCGGTGTGTGTGTGTGTGTGTTGTCGGTGTGTGTGTGTGTGTTGTCGGTGTGTGTGTGTGTGTTGCCGGTGTGTGTGTGTGTGTTGTCGTTGTGTGTGTGTGTGTGTTGTTGGTGTGTGTGTGTGTGTTGTCGGTGTGTGTGTGTGTGTGTGTGTGTGTGTGTTGTCGGTGTGTGTGTGTGTGTTGTCGGTGTGTGTGTGTGTGTGTTGTCGGTGTGTGTGTGTGTGTGTTGTCGGTGTGTGTGTGTGTGTGTGTGTGTGTTGTCGGTGTGTGTGTGTGTGTTGTCGGTGTGTGTGTGTGTGTTGTCGGTGTTTGTGTGTGTGTGTTGTCGGTGTGTGTGTGTGTGTGTGTTGTCGGTGTGTGTGTGTGTGTGTTGTCGGTGTGTGTGTGTGTGTGTGTGTGTGTGTGTTGTCGGTGTGTGTTGTCGGTGTGTGTGTGTGTGTTGTCGGTGTGTGTGTGTGTGTGTTGTCGGTGTGTGTGTGTGTTGTGTGTGTGTGTGTGTGTTGTCGGTGTGTGTGTGTGTGTTGTCAGTGTGTGTGTGTGTGTGTTGTCGGTGTGTGTGTGTGTTGTCGGTGTGTGTGTGTGTGTGTTGTCGGTGTGTGTGTGTGTGTGTGTGTTGTCGGTGTGTGTGTGTGTGTTGCCGATGTGTGTGTGTTGTCGTTGTGTGTGTGTTTGTTGTCGGTGTTTGTGTGTGTGTTGTCGGTGTGTGTGTGTGTGTGTTGTCGGTGTGTGTGTGTGTGTTGTCGGTGTGTGTGTGTGTGTGTTGTCGGTGTGTGTGTGTGTGTGGTCGGTGTGTGTATGTGTGTGTGTGTGTGTGTGTGTGTTGTCGGTGTGTGTGTGTTGTCGGTGTGTGTGTGTGTGTTGTCGGTGTGTGTGTGTGTTGTCGGTGTGTGTGTGTGTGTTGTCGGTTTGTGTGTGTGTGTGAGTGTGTGTTGTCGGTGTGTGTCTGTGTGTTGTTGGTGTGTCTGTGTGTGTGTGTTGTCGGTGTGTGTGTGTTGTGTGTGTGTGTCGGTGTGTGTGTGTTGTCGGTGTGTGTGTGTGTGTGTGTGTGTTGTCGGTGTGTGTGTGTGTGTGTTGTCGGTGTGTGTGTGTGTGTTGTCAGTGTGTGTGTGTGTGTGTGTGTCGGTGTGTGTGTGTGTGTGTGTTGTCGGTGTGTGTGTGTGTGTGTTGTCGGTGTGTGTGTGTGTGTTTGTTGTGTGTGTGTGTGTGTGTTGTCGGTGTGTGTGTGTTGTCAGTGTGTGTGTGTGTGTGTTGTCGGTGTGTGTGTGTGTGTTGTCGGTGTTTGTGTGTGTGTGTTGTCGGTGTGTGTGTGTGTGTGTGTGTGTGTGTGTGTGTGTTGTCGGTGTGTATGTGTGTGTGTTGTCAGTGTGTGTGTGTGTGTGTGTTGTCAGTGAGTGTGTGTTTATTTTTGTCGGTGTGTGTGTGTGTTGTCGTTGTGTGTGTGTGTGTGTGTTGTTTGTGTGTGTGTGTGTTGTCGGTGTGTGTGTGTGTGTTGTCGGTGTGTGTGTGTGTGTGTTGTCGGTTTGTGTGTGTGTGTGTGTTGTCGGTGTGTGTGTGTTGTCGGTGTGTGTGTGTGTGTTGTCGGTGTGTGTGTGTGTGTGTTGTCGGTGTGTGTGTGTGTTGTCGGTTTGTGTGTGTGTGTGTGTGTTGTCGGTGTGTGTGTGTGTTGTCGGTGTGTGTGTGTGTGTGTTGTCGGTGTGTGTGTTGTGTGTGTGTGTCGGTGTGTGTGTGTTGTCGGTGTGTGTGTGTGTGTGTGTGTGTTGTCGGTGTGTGTGTGTGTGTGTGTGTTGTCGGTGTGTGTGTGTGTGTGTGTGTGTGTGTTGTCGGTGTGTGTGTGTGCTGTCGGTGTGTGTGTGTGTGTTGTCGGTGTGTGTGTGTGTGTGTTGTCGGTGTGTGTGTGTGTGTGTGTGTGTTGTCGGTGTGTGTGTGTGTGTTGTCGGTGTGTGTGTGTGTGTGTGTTGTCGGTGTGTGTGTGTGTTGTCGGTGTGTGTGTGTGTGTTGTCGGTGTGTGTGTGTGTTGTCGGTGTGTGTGTGTGTGTTGTGTGTGTGTGTTGTCGGTGTGTGTGTGTGTGTGTGTTGTCGGTGTGTGTGTGTTGTTGGTGTGTGTGTGTGTTGTCGGTGTGTGTGTGTGTGTGTTGTCGGTGTGTGTGTGTGTGTGTGTGTGTTGTCGGTGTGTGTGTGTGTGTTGTCGGTGTGTGTGTGTGTGTGTTGTCGGTGTGTGTGTGTGTTGTCGGTGTGTGTGTGTGTGTGTGTTGTCGGTGTGTGTGTGTGTTGTCGGTGTGTGTGTGTGTGTTGTGTGTGTGTGTTGTCGGTGTGTGTGTGTGTGTTGTCGGTGTGTGTGTGTTGTTGGTGTGTGTGTGTGTTGTCGGTGTGTGTGTGTGTGTGTTGTCGGTGTGTGTGTGTGTTGTCGGTTTGTGTGTGTGTGTGTGTTGTCGGTGTGTGTGTGTGTGTTGTCGGTGTGTGTGTGTGTGTGTTGTCGGTGTGTGTGTGTTGTGTGTGTGTGTCGGTGTGTGTGTGTTGTCGATGTGTGTGTGTGTGTGTGTGTTGTCGGTGTGTGTGTGTGTGTGTGTTGTCGGTGTGTGTGTGTGTGTGTGTGTGTTGTCGGTGTGTGTGTGTGTGTTGTCGGTGTGTGTGTGTGTGTTGTGTGTGTGTGTCGGTGTGTGTGTGTTGTCGGTGTGTGTGTGTGTGTGTGTGTTGTCGGTGTGTGTGTGTGTGTGTTGTCGGTGTGTGTGTGTGTGTTGTCAGTGTGTGTGTGTGTGTGTGTTGTCGGTGTGTGTGTGTGTGTGTGTGTGTTGTCGGTGTGTGTGTGTGTGTGTGTTGTCGGTGTGTGTGTGTGTGTGTTGTCGGTGTGTGTGTGTGTGTGTTGTCGGTGTGTGTGTGTGTGTTGTCGGTGTGTGTGTGTGTGTGTTGTCGGTGTGTGTGTGTGTGTGTGTGTGTGTTGTCGGTGTGTGTGTGTGTGTGTTGTCGGTGTGTGTGTGTGTGTTGTCGGTGTGTGTGTGTGTTGTCGGTGTGTGTGTGTGTGTTGTCGGTGTGTGTGTGTGTTGTCGGTGTGTGTGTGTGTGTGTGTGTGTGTGTGTTGTCGGTGTGTGTGTGTGTGTGTGTTGTCGGTGTGTGTGTGTTGTTGGTGTGTGTGTGTGTTGTCGGTGTGTGTGTGTGTGTGTTGTCGGTGTGTGTGTGTGTGTGTTGTCAGTGTGTGTGTGTGTGTGTGTTGTCGGTGTGTGTGTGTGTGTGTGTGTTGTCGGTGTGTGTGTGTGTGTGTTGTCGGTGTGTGTGTGTGTGTTGTGTGTGTGTGTGTGTTGTCGGTGTGTGTGTGTTGTCAGTGTGTGTGTGTGTGTGTTGTCGGTGTGTGTGTGTGTTGTCGGTGTGTGTGTGTGTGTGTTGTCGGTGTGTGTGTGTGTGTTGTCGGTGTGTGTGTGTGTGTTGCCGGTGTGTGTGTGTGTGTTGTCGTTGTGTGTGTGTGTGTGTTGTTGGTGTGTGTGTGTGTGTTGTCGGTGTGTGTGTGTGTGTGTGTGTGTGTTGTCGGTGTGTGTGTGTGTGTGTTGTCGGTGTGTGTGTGTGTGTGTGTTGTCGGTGTGTGTGTGTGTGTTGTCGGTGTGTGTGTGTGTTGTGTGTGTGTGTCGGTGTGTGTGTGTTGTCGGTGTGTGTGTGTGTTGTGTGTGTGTGTGTGTGTTGTCGGTGTGTGTGTGTGTGTTGTCAGTGTGTGTGTGTGTGTGTTGTCGGTGTGTGTGTGTGTTGTCGGTGTGTGTGTGTGTGTGTTGTCGGTGTGTGTGTGTGTGTGTGTTGTCGGTGTGTGTGTGTGTGTTGCCGATGTGTGTGTGTTGTCGTTGTGTGTGTGTTTGTTGTCGGTGTTTGTGTGTGTGTTGTCGGTGTGTGTGTGTGTTGTCGGTGTGTGTGTGTGTGTTGTCGGTGTGTGTGTGTGTGTGTTGTCGGTGTATGTGTGTGTGTGTTGTCGGTGTGTGTATGTGTGTGTGTGTGTGTGTGTGTGTTGTCGGTGTGTGTGTGTTGTCGGTGTGTGTGTGTGTGTTGTCGGTGTGTGTGTGTGTTGTAGGTGTGTGTGTGTTGTCGGTGTGTGTGTGTGTGTTGTCGATTTGTGTGTGTGTGTGTGTGTGTGTTGTCGGTGTGTGTCTGTGTGTTGTCGGTGTGTCTGTGTGTGTGTGTTGTCGGTGTGTGTGTGTTGTGTGTGTGTGTCGGTGTGTGTGTGTTGTCGGTGTGTGTGTGTGTGTGTGTGTTGTCGGTGTGTGTGTGTGTGTGTTGTCGGTGTGTGTGTGTGTGTGTTGTCAGTGTGTGTGTGTGTGTGTGTTGTCGGTGTGTGTGTGTGTGTGTGTGTTGTCGGTGTGTGTGTGTGTGTTGTCGGTGTGTGTGTGTGTGTTGTGTGTGTGTGTGTGTTGTCGGTGTGTGTGTGTTGTCAGTGTGTGTGTGTGTGTGTTGTGGGTGTGTGTGTGTGTTGTCGGTGTGTGTGTGTGTGTGTTGTCGGTGTGTGTGTGTGTGTTGTCGGTGTGTGTGTGTGTGTTGCCGGTGTGTGTGTGTGTGTTGTCGTTGTGTGTGTGTGTGTGTTGTTGGTGTGTGTGTGTGTGTTGTCGGTGTGTGTGTGTGTGTGTGTGTGTGTGTGTTGTCGGTGTGTGTGTGTGTGTTGTCGGTGTGTGTGTGTGTGTGTTGTCGGTGTGTGTGTGTGTGTGTTGTCGGTGTGTGTGTGTGTGTGTGTGTGTGTTGTCGGTGTGTGTGTGTGTGTTGTCGGTGTGTGTGTGTGTGTTGTCGGTGTTTGTGTGTGTGTGTTGTCGGTGTGTGTGTGTGTGTGTGTTGTCGGTGTGTGTGTGTGTGTGTTGTCGGTGTTTGTGTGTGTGTGTGTGTGTGTGTGTTGTCGGTGTGTGTTGTCGGTGTGTGTGTGTGTGTTGTCGGTGTGTGTGTGTGTGTGTTGTCGGTGTGTGTGTGTGTTGTGTGTGTGTGTGTGTGTTGTCGGTGTGTGTGTGTGTGTTGTCAGTGTGTGTGTGTGTGTGTTGTCGGTGTGTGTGTGTGTTGTCGGTGTGTGTGTGTGTGTGTTGTCGGTGTGTGTGTGTGTGTGTGTGTTGTCGGTGTGTGTGTGTGTGTTGCCGATGTGTGTGTGTTGTCGTTGTGTGTGTGTTTGTTGTCGGTGTTTGTGTGTGTGTTGTCGGTGTGTGTGTGTGTGTGTTGTCGGTGTGTGTGTGTGTGTTGTCGGTGTGTGTGTGTGTGTGTTGTCGGTGTGTGTGTGTGTGTGGTCGGTGTGTGTATGTGTGTGTGTGTGTGTGTGTGTGTTGTCGGTGTGTGTGTGTTGTCGGTGTGTGTGTGTGTGTTGTCGGTGTGTGTGTGTGTTGTCGGTGTGTGTGTGTGTGTTGTCGGTTTGTGTGTGTGTGTGAGTGTGTGTTGTCGGTGTGTGTCTGTGTGTTGTTGGTGTGTCTGTGTGTGTGTGTTGTCGGTGTGTGTGTGTTGTGTGTGTGTGTCGGTGTGTGTGTGTTGTCGGTGTGTGTGTGTGTGTGTGTGTGTTGTCGGTGTGTGTGTGTGTTGTCGGTGTGTGTGTGTGTGTTGTCAGTGTGTGTGTGTGTGTGTGTGTCGGTGTGTGTGTGTGTGTGTGTTGTCGGTGTGTGTGTGTGTGTGTTGTCGGTGTGTGTGTGTGTGTTTGTTGTGTGTGTGTGTGTGTGTTGTCAGTGTGTGTGTGTTGTCAGTGTGTGTGTGTGTGTGTTGTCGGTGTGTGTGTGTGTGTTGTCGGTGTTTGTGTGTGTGTGTTGTCGGTGTGTGTGTGTGTGTGTGTGTGTGTGTGTGTGTGTTGTCGGTGTGTATGTGTGTGTGTTGTCAGTGTGTGTGTGTGTGTGTGTTGTCAGTGAGTGTGTGTTTATTTTTTGTCGGTGTGTGTGTGTGTTGTCGTTGTGTGTGTGTGTGTGTGTTGTTTGTGTGTGTGTGTGTTGTCGGTGTGTGTGTGTGTGTTGTCGGTGTGTGTGTGTGTGTGTTGTCGGTTTGTGTGTGTGTGTGTGTTGTCGGTGTGTGTGTGTTGTCGGTGTGTGTGTGTGTGTTGTCGGTGTGTGTGTGTGTGTGTTGTCGGTGTGTGTGTGTGTTGTCGGTTTGTGTGTGTGTGTGTGTGTTGTCGGTGTGTGTGTGTGTTGTCGGTGTGTGTGTGTGTGTGTTGTCGGTGTGTGTGTTGTGTGTGTGTGTCGGTGTGTGTGTGTTGTCGGTGTGTGTGTGTGTGTGTGTGTGTTGTCGGTGTGTGTGTGTGTGTGTGTGTTGTCGGTGTGTGTGTGTGTGTGTGTGTGTGTGTTGTCGGTGTGTGTGTGTGTTGTCGGTGTGTGTGTGTGTGTTGTCGGTGTGTGTGTGTGTGTGTTGTCGGTGTGTGTGTGTGTGTGTGTGTGTTGTCGGTGTGTGTGTGTGTGTTGTCGGTGTGTGTGTGTGTGTGTGTTGTCGGTGTGTGTGTGTGTTGTCGGTGTGTGTGTGTGTGTTGTCGGTGTGTGTGTGTGTTGTCGGTGTGTGTGTGTGTGTTGTGTGTGTGTGTTGTCGGTGTGTGTGTGTGTGTGTGTTGTCGGTGTGTGTGTGTTGTTGGTGTGTGTGTGTGTTGTCGGTGTGTGTGTGTGTGTGTTGTCGGTGTGTGTGTGTGTGTGTGTGTGTTGTCGGTGTGTGTGTGTGTGTTGTCGGTGTGTGTGTGTGTGTGTTGTCGGTGTGTGTGTGTGTTGTCGGTGTGTGTGTGTGTGTGTGTTGTCGGTGTGTGTGTGTGTTGTCGGTGTGTGTGTGTGTGTTGTGTGTGTGTGTTGTCGGTGTGTGTGTGTGTGTTGTCGGTGTGTGTGTGTTGTTGGTGTGTGTGTGTGTTGTCGGTGTGTGTGTGTGTGTGTTGTCGGTGTGTGTGTGTGTTGTCGGTTTGTGTGTGTGTGTGTGTTGTCGGTGTGTGTGTGTGTGTTGTCGGTGTGTGTGTGTGTGTGTTGTCGGTGTGTGTGTGTTGTGTGTGTGTGTCGGTGTGTGTGTGTTGTCGATGTGTGTGTGTGTGTGTGTGTTGTCGGTGTGTGTGTGTGTGTGTGTTGTCGGTGTGTGTGTGTGTGTGTGTGTGTTGTCGGTGTGTGTGTGTGTGTTGTCGGTGTGTGTGTGTGTGTTGTGTGTGTGTGTCGGTGTGTGTGTGTTGTCGGTGTGTGTGTGTGTGTGTGTGTTGTCGGTGTGTGTGTGTGTGTGTTGTCGGTGTGTGTGTGTGTGTTGTCAGTGTGTGTGTGTGTGTGTGTTGTCGGTGTGTGTGTGTGTGTGTGTGTGTTGTCGGTGTGTGTGTGTGTGTGTGTTGTCGGTGTGTGTGTGTGTGTGTTGTCGGTGTGTGTGTGTGTGTGTTGTCGGTGTGTGTGTGTGTGTTGTCGGTGTGTGTGTGTGTGTGTTGTCGGTGTGTGTGTGTGTGTGTGTGTGTGTTGTCGGTGTGTGTGTGTGTGTGTTGTCGGTGTGTGTGTGTGTGTTGTCGGTGTGTGTGTGTGTTGTCGGTGTGTGTGTGTGTGTTGTCGGTGTGTGTGTGTGTTGTCGGTGTGTGTGTGTGTGTTGTGTGTGTGTGTTGTCGGTGTGTGTGTGTGTGTGTGTTGTCGGTGTGTGTGTGTTGTTGGTGTGTGTGTGTGTTGTCGGTGTGTGTGTGTGTGTGTTGTCGGTGTGTGTGTGTGTGTGTTGTCAGTGTGTGTGTGTGTGTGTGTTGTCGGTGTGTGTGTGTGTGTGTGTGTTGTCGGTGTGTGTGTGTGTGTGTTGTCGGTGTGTGTGTGTGTGTTGTGTGTGTGTGTGTGTTGTCGGTGTGTGTGTGTTGTCAGTGTGTGTGTGTGTGTGTTGTCGGTGTGTGTGTGTGTTGTCGGTGTGTGTGTGTGTGTGTTGTCGGTGTGTGTGTGTGTGTTGTCGGTGTGTGTGTGTGTTGCCGGTGTGTGTGTGTGTGTTGTCGTTGTGTGTGTGTGTGTGTTGTTGGTGTGTGTGTGTGTGTTGTCGGTGTGTGTGTGTGTGTGTGTGTGTGTTGTCGGTGTGTGTGTGTGTGTTGTCGGTGTGTGTGTGTGTGTGTTGTCGGTGTGTGTGTGTGTGTGTTGTCGGTGTGTGTGTGTGTGTGTGTGTGTTGTCGGTGTGTGTGTGTGTGTTGTCGGTGTGTGTGTGTGTGTTGTCGGTGTTTGTGTGTGTGTGTTGTCGGTGTGTGTGTGTGTGTGTTGTCGGTGTGTGTGTGTGTTGTCGGTGTGTGTGTGTGTGTTGTCGGTGTGTGTGTGTGTTGTCGGTGTGTGTGTGTGTGTTGTGTGTGTGTGTTGTCGGTGTGTGTGTGTGTGTGTGTTGTCGGTGTGTGTGTGTTGTTGGTGTGTGTGTGTGTTGTCGGTGTGTGTGTGTGTGTGTTGTCGGTGTGTGTGTGTGTGTTGTGTGTGTGTGTTGTCGGTGTGTGTGTGTGTGTGTGTTGTCGGTGTGTGTGTGTTGTTGGTGTGTGTGTGTGTTGTCGGTGTGTGTGTGTATGTGTTGTCGGTGTGTGTGTGTGTGTGTGTGTGTTGTCGGTGTGTGTGTGTGTGTTGTCGGTGTGTGTGTGTGTGTGTTGTCGGTGTGTGTGTGTGTTGTCGGTGTGTGTGTGTGTGTGTGTTGTCGGTGTGTGTGTGTGTTGTCGGTGTGTGTGTGTGTGTTGTGTGTGTGTGTTGTCGGTGTGTGTGTGTGTGTTGTCGGTGTGTGTGTGTTGTTGGTGTGTGTGTGTGTTGTCGGTGTGTGTGTGTGTGTGTTGTCGGTGTGTGTGTGTGTTGTCGGTTTGTGTGTGTGTGTGTGTTGTCGGTGTGTGTGTGTGTGTTGTCGGTGTGTGTGTGTGTGTGTTGTCGGTGTGTGTGTGTTGTGTGTGTGTGTCGGTGTGTGTGTGTTGTCGGTGTGTGTGTGTGTGTGTGTGTTGTCGGTGTGTGTGTGTGTGTGTGTTGTCGGTGTGTGTGTGTGTGTGTGTGTGTTGTCGGTGTGTGTGTGTGTGTTGTCGGTGTGTGTGTGTGTGTTGTGTGTGTGTGTCGGTGTGTGTGTGTTGTCGGTGTGTGTGTGTGTGTGTGTGTTGTCGGTGTGTGTGTGTGTGTGTTGTCGGTGTGTGTGTGTGTGTTGTCAGTGTGTGTGTGTGTGTGTGTTGTCGGTGTGTGTGTGTGTGTGTGTGTGTTGTCGGTGTGTGTGTGTGTGTGTGTTGTCGGTGTGTGTGTGTGTGTGTTGTCGGTGTGTGTGTGTGTGTGTTGTCGGTGTGTGTGTGTGTGTTGTCGGTGTGTGTGTGTGTGTGTTGTCGGTGTGTGTGTGTGTGTGTGTGTGTGTTGTCGGTGTGTGTGTGTGTGTGTTGTCGGTGTGTGTGTGTGTGTTGTCGGTGTGTGTGTGTGTTGTCGGTGTGTGTGTGTGTGTGTTGTCGGTGTGTGTGTGTGTTGTCGGTGTGTGTGTGTGTGTTGTGTGTGTGTGTTGTCGGTGTGTGTGTGTGTGTGTGTTGTCGGTGTGTGTGTGTTGTTGGTGTGTGTGTGTGTTGTCGGTGTGTGTGTGTGTGTGTTGTCGGTGTGTGTGTGTGTGTGTTGTCAGTGTGTGTGTGTGTGTGTGTTGTCGGTGTGTGTGTGTGTGTTGTCAGTGTGTGTGTGTGTGTGTTGTCGGTGTGTGTGTGTGTTGTCGGTGTGTGTGTGTGTGTGTTGTCGGTGTGTGTGTGTGTGTGTGTGTTGTCGGTGTGTGTGTGTGTGTTGCCGATGTGTGTGTGTTGTCGTTGTGTGTGTGTTTGTTGTCGGTGTTTGTGTGTGTGTTGTCGGTGTGTGTGTGTGTGTGTTGTCGGTGTGTGTGTGTGTGTGTTGTCGGTGTGTGTGTGTGTGGTCGGTGTGTGTATGTGTGTGTGTGTGTGTGTGTGTGTTGTCGGTGTGTGTGTGTTGTCGGTGTGTGTGTGTGTGTTGTCGGTGTGTGTGTGTGTTGTCGGTGTGTGTGTGTGTGTGTGTTGTCGGTGTGTGTGTGTGTGTTGTCGGTTTGTGTGTGTGTGTGAGTGTGTGTTGTCGGTGTGTGTCTGTGTGTTGTTGGTGTGTCTGTGTGTGTGTGTTGTCGGTGTGTGTGTGTTGTGTGTGTGTGTCGGTGTGTGTGTGTTGTCGGTGTGTGTGTGTGTGTGTGTGTGTTGTCGGTGTGTGTGTGTGTGTGTTGTCGGTGTGTGTGTGTGTGTTGTCAGTGTGTGTGTGTGTGTGTGTTGTCGGTGTGTGTGTGTGTGTGTGTTGTCGGTGTGTGTGTGTGTGTGTTGTCGGTGTGTGTGTGTGTGTTTGTTGTGTGTGTGTGTGTGTGTTGTCGGTGTGTGTGTGTTGTCAGTGTGTGTGTGTGTGTGTTGTCGGTGTGTGTGTGTGTGTTGTCGGTGTTTGTGTGTGTGTGTTGTCGGTGTGTGTGTGTGTGTTGTGTGTGTGTGTGTGTGTGTGTGTTGTCGGTGTGTATGTGTGTGTGTTGTCAGTGTGTGTGTGTGTGTGTGTTGTCAGTGAGTGTGTGTTTATTTTTTGTCGGTGTGTGTGTGTGTTGTCGTTGTGTGTGTGTGTGTGTGTTGTTTGTGTGTGTGTGTGTTGTCGGTGTGTGTGTGTGTGTTGTCGGTGTGTGTGTGTGTGTGTTGTCGGTTTGTGTGTGTGTGTGTGTTGTCGGTGTGTGTGTGTTGTCGGTGTGTGTGTGTGTTGTCGGTGTGTGTGTGTGTGTTGTGTGTGTGTGTTGTCGGTGTGTGTGTGTTGTCGGTGTGTGTGTGTGTGTTGTCGGTGTGTGTGTGTGTGTTGTCGGTGTGTGTGTGTGTGTTGTCGGTTTGTGTGTGTGTGTGTGTGTTGTCGGTGTGTGTGTGTGTTGTCGGTGTGTGTGTGTGTGTGTTGTCGGTGTGTGTGTTGTGTGTGTGTGTCGGTGTGTGTGTGTTGTCGGTGTGTGTGTGTGTGTGTGTGTGTTGTCGGTGTGTGTGTGTGTGTGTGTGTTGTCGGTGTGTGTGTGTGTGTGTGTGTGTGTGTGTTGTCGGTGTGTGTGTGTGCTGTCGGTGTGTGTGTGTGTGTTGTCGGTGTGTGTGTGTGTGTGTTGTCGGTGTGTGTGTGTGTGTGTGTGTGTTGTCGGTGTGTGTGTGTGTGTTGTCGGTGTTTGTGTGAGTGTGTTGTCGGTGTGTGTGTGTGTTGTCGGTGTGTGTGTGTGTGTGTTGTCGGTGTGTGTGTGTGTTGTCGGTGTGTGTGTGTGTGTTGTGTGTGTGTGTTGTCGGTGTGTGTGTGTGTGTGTGTTGTCGGTGTGTGTGTGTTGTTGGTGTGTGTGTGTGTTGTCGGTGTGTGTGTGTGTGTGTTGTCGGTGTGTGTGTGTGTGTGTGTGTGTTGTCGGTGTGTGTGTGTGTGTTGTCGGTGTGTGTGTGTGTGTGTTGTCGGTGTGTGTGTGTGTTGTCGGTGTGTGTGTGTGTGTGTGTTGTCGGTGTGTGTGTGGGTTGTCGGTGTGTGTGTGTGTGTTGTGTGTGTGTGTTGTCGGTGTGTGTGTGTGTGTTGTCGGTGTGTGTGTGTTGTTGGTGTGTGTGTGTGTTGTCGGTGTGTGTGTGTGTGTGTTGTCGGTGTGTGTGTGTGTTGTCGGTTTGTGTGTGTGTGTGTGTTGTCGGTGTGTGTGTGTGTGTTGTCGGTGTGTGTGTGTGTGTGTTGTCGGTGTGTGTGTGTTGTGTGTGTGTGTCGGTGTGTGTGTGTTGTCGGTGTGTGTGTGTGTGTGTGTGTTGTCGGTGTGTGTGTGTGTGTGTGTTGTCGGTGTGTGTGTGTGTGTGTGTGTGTTGTCGGTGTGTGTGTGTGTGTTGTCGGTGTGTGTGTGTGTGTGTTGTCGGTGTGTGTGTGTGTGTTGTCGGTGTGTGTGTGTGTGTGTTGTCGGTGTGTGTGTGTGTGTGTTGTCGGTGTGTGTGTGTGTGTGTGTGTGTTGTCGGTGTGTGTGTGTGTGTTGTCGGTGTGTGTGTGTGTGTGTTGTCGGTGTGTGTGTGTGTTGTCGGTGTGTGTGTGTGTGTGTGTTGTCGGTGTGTGTGTGTGTTGTCGGTGTGTGTGTGTGTGTTGTGTGTGTGTGTTGTCGGTGTGTGTGTGTGTGTTGTCGGTGTGTGTGTGTTGTTGGTGTGTGTGTGTGTTGTCGGTGTGTGTGTGTGTGTGTTGTCGGTGTGTGTGTGTGTTGTCGGTTTGTGTGTGTGTGTGTGTTGTCGGTGTGTGTGTGTGTGTTGTCGGTGTGTGTGTGTGTGTGTTGTCGGTGTGTGTGTGTTGTGTGTGTGTGTCGGTGTGTGTGTGTTGTCGGTGTGTGTGTGTGTGTGTGTGTTGTCGGTGTGTGTGTGTGTGTGTGTTGTCGGTGTGTGTGTGTGTGTGTGTGTGTTGTCGGTGTGTGTGTGTGTGTTGTCGGTGTGTGTGTGTGTGTTGTGTGTGTGTGTCGGTGTGTGTGTGTTGTCGGTGTGTGTGTGTGTGTGTGTGTTGTCGGTGTGTGTGTGTGTGTGTTGTCGGTGTGTGTGTGTGTGTTGTCAGTGTGTGTGTGTGTGTGTGTTGTCGGTGTGTGTGTGTGTGAGTGTGTGTTGTCGGTGTGTGTGTGTGTGTGTGTTGTCGGTGTGTGTGTGTGTGTGTGTTGTCGGTGTGTGTGTGTGTGTTGCCGATGTGTGTGTGTTGTCGTTGTGTGTGTGTTTGTTGTCGGTGTTTGTGTGTGTGTTGTCGGTGTGTGTGTGTGTTGTCGGTGTGTGTGTGTGTGTTGTCGGTGTGTGTGTGTGTGTGTTGTCGGTGTATGTGTGTGTGTGTTGTCGGTGTGTGTATGTGTGTGTGTGTGTGTGTGTGTGTTGTCGGTGTGTGTGTGTTGTCGGTGTGTGTGTGTGTGTTGTCGGTGTGTGTGTGTGTTGTAGGTGTGTGTGTGTTGTCGGTGTGTGTGTGTGTGTTGTCGATTTGTGTGTGTGTGTGTGTGTGTGTTGTCGGTGTGTGTCTGTGTGTTGTCGGTGTGTCTGTGTGTGTGTGTTGTCGGTGTGTGTGTGTTGTGTGTGTGTGTCGGTGTGTGTGTGTTGTCGGTGTGTGTGTGTGTGTGTGTGTTGTCGGTGTGTGTGTGTGTGTGTTGTCGGTGTGTGTGTGTGTGTGTTGTCAGTGTGTGTGTGTGTGTGTGTTGTCGGTGTGTGTGTGTGTGTGTGTGTTGTCGGTGTGTGTGTGTGTGTGTTGTCGGTGTGTGTGTGTGTGTTGTGTGTGTGTGTGTTTTGTCGGTGTGTGTGTGTTGTCAGTGTGTGTGTGTGTGTGTTGTCGGTGTGTGTGTGTGTTGTCGGTGTGTGTGTGTGTGTGTTGTCGGTGTGTGTGTGTGTGTTGTCGGTGTGTGTGTGTGTGTTGCCGGTGTGTGTGTGTGTGTTGTCGTGTGTGTGTGTGTGTGTGTTGTTGGTGTGTGTGTGTGTGTTGTCGGTGTGTGTGTGTGTGTGTGTGTGTTGTCGGTGTGTGTGTGTGTGTTGTCGGTGTGTGTGTGTGTGTGTTGTCGGTGTGTTTTTGTGTGTGTTGTCGGTGTGTGTGTGTGTGTGTGTGTGTGTGTGTTGTCGGTGTGTGTGTGTGTGTTGTCGGTGTGTGTGTGTGTGTTGTCGGTGTTTGTGTGTGTGTGTTGTCGGTGTGTGTGTGTGTGTGTGTTGTCGGTGTGTGTGTGTGTGTGTTGTCGGTGTGTGTGTGTGTGTGTGTGTTGTCGGTGTGTGTGTGTGTGTTGTCGGTGTGTGTGTGTGTGTGTTGTCGGTGTGTGTGTGTGTTGTCGGTGTGTGTGTGTTGTCGGTGTGTGTGTGTGTTGTCGGTGTGTGTGTGTGTGTGTTGTCGGTGTGTGTGTGTGTGTGTTGTCGGTGTGTGTGTGTTGTCGGTGTGTGTGTGTGTGTGTGTGTTGTCGGTGTGTTTGTGTGTGTGTGTTGTCGGTGTGTGTGTGTGTAGTCGGTGTGTGTGTGTGTGTGTGTGTGTGTGTGTTGTCGTGTGTGTGTGTGTGTTGTCGGTGTGTGTGTGTGTGTGTGTTGTCGGTGTGTGTGTGTGTTGTCGGTGTGTGTGTGTTGTGTGTGTGTGTGTTGTCGGTGTGTGTGTGTGTTGTCGGTGTGTGTGTGTGTGTGTGTGTGTTGTTGGTGTGTGTGTGTTGTCAGTGTGTGTGTGTGTGTTGTCGGTGTGTGTGTGTGTGTTGTTGGTGTGTGTGTGTGTGTTGTCGGTGTGTGTGTGTGTGTTGCTGGTGTTTGATTGTGTGTGTGTTGTCGGTCTGTGTGTGTGTGTTGTCGGTGTGTGTGTGTGTGTGTGTGTGTGTGTGTGTGTTGTCGGTGTGTGTGTGTGTGTTGTCGGTGTGTGTGTGTGTGTGTGTGTTGTCGGTGTGTTTGTGTGTGTGTGTTGTCGGTGTGTGTGTGTGTGTTGTCGGTGTGTGTGTGTGTGTGTTGTCAGTGTGTGTGTGTGTGTTGTCGGTGTGTGTGTGTGTTGTGTGTGTGTGTGTTGTCGGTGTGTGTGTGTGTGTGTTGCCGGTGTGTGTGTGTGTGTTGTCGTTGTGTGTGTGTGTGTGTTGTCGGTGTGTGTGTGTGTGTGTGTTGTCGGTGTGTGTGTGTGTGTGTTGTCAGTGTGTGTGTGTGTGTTGTCGGTGTGTGTGTGTGTTGTCGGTGTGTGTGTAGTCGGTGTGTGTGTGTGTGTGTGTGTGTGTGTGTGTTGTCGGTGTGTGTGTGTGTTGTCGGTGTGTGTGTGTGTTGTCGGTGTGTGTGTGTGTTGTCGGTGTGTGTGTTGTGTGTGTGTGTGTGTGTGTTGTCGGTGTGTGTGTGTGTTGTCGGTGTGTGTGTGTGTGTTGTCGGTGTGTGTGTGTTGTCGGTGTGTGTGTGTGTGTTGTCGGTGTGTGTGTGTGTGTGTGTGTTGTCGGTGTGTGTGTGTGTAGTCGGTGTTTGTGTGTGTGTGTGTGTGTGTGTTGTCGGTGTGTGTGTGTGCGTGGTCGGTGTGTGTGTGTGTGTGTGTGTTGTCTGTGTGTGTGTGTGTGTGTGTTGTCGGTGTGTGTGTGTGTGTTGTCGGTGTGTGTGTGTTGTGTGTGTGTGTGTTGTCGGTGTGTGTGTGTGTTGTCGGTGTGTGTGTGTGTGTGTGTGTGTGTGTATGTTGTCGGTGTGTGTGTTGTCGGTGTGTGTGTGTGTGTGTTGTCGGTGTGTGTGTGTGTGTGTGTGTGTTGTCGGTGTGTGTGTGTTGTCGGTGTGTGTGTGTGTGTGTGTTGTCGGTGTGTGTGTGTGTGTTGTCGGTGTGTGTGTGTGTGTGTTGTCAGTGTGTGTGTGTGTGTGTGTGTTGTCGGTGTGTGTGTGTGTGTGTGTTGTCGGTGTGTGTGTGTGTGTGTGTTGTCGGTGTGTGTGTGTTGTCGGTGTGTGTGTGTGTAGTCGGTGTGTGTGTGTGTGTGTGTGTGTTGTCGGTGTGTGTGTGTTGTCGTGTGTGTGTGTGTGTGTGTGTGTTGTCGGTGTGTTTGTGTGTGTGTGTTGTCGGTGTGTGTGTGTGTGTGTGTTGTCGGTGTGTGTGTGTGTGTGTGTGTTGTCAGTGTGTGTGTGTGTGTGTGTGTGTTGTTGGTGTGTGTGTGTGTGTGTGTTGTCGGTGTGTGTGTGTGTGTGTGTTGTCGGTGTGTGTGTGTGTGTGTTGTCGGTGTGTGTGTGTGTAGTCGGTGTGTGTGTGTGTGTGTGTGTGTGTGTTGTCGGTGTGTGTGTGTGTGTTGTCGGTGTGTGTGTGTGTGTGTGTGTGTTGTCGGTGTGTGTGTGTGTTGTCGGTGTGTGTGTGTGTGTGTGTTGTCGGTGTGTGTGTGTTGTCGGTGTGTGTGTGTGTGTGTGTGTTGTCGGTGTGTGTGTGTGTGTGTGTTGTCGGTGTGTGTGTGTGTGTTGTCAGTGTGTGTGTGTGTGTGTTGTCGGTGTGTGTGTGTTTATGTGTTGTCGGTGTGTGTGTGTGTGTTGTTTGTGTGTGTGTGTGTGTTGTCGGTGTGTGTGTGTGTGTGTTGTCGGTGTGTGTGTCTGTGTTGTTGGTGTGTGTGTGTGTGTGTTGTCGGTGTGTGTGTGTGTGTTGTGTGTGTGTGTGTTGTCGGTGTGTGTGTGTGTGTGTTGTCGGTGTGTGTGTGTGTGTGTGTGTGTGTTGTCGGTGTGTGTGTGTTGTCGGTGTGTGTGTGTGTGTGTGTGTTGTCGGTGTGTGTGTGTGTGTTGTCGGTGTGTGTGTGTGTGTGTGTGTTGTCAGTGTGTGTGTGTGTGTGTGTTGTCGGTGTGTGTGTGTGTGTGTGTTGTTGGTGTTTGTGTGTGTGTGTGTTGTCGGTGTGTGTGTGTGTGTGTTGTCGGTGTGTGTGTGTGTAGTCGGTGTGTGTGTGTGTGTGTGTTGTCGGTGTGTGTGTGTGTGTTGTCGGTGTGTGTGTGTGTGTGTGTGTGTTGTCGGTGTGTGTGTTGTCGGTGTGTGTGTGTTGTGTGTGTGTGTGTTGTCGGTGTGTGTGTGTGTTGTCGGTGTGTGTGTGTGTGTGTTGTCGGTGTGTGTGTGTGTGTGTTGTCGGTGTGTGTGTGTTGTCGGTGTGTGTGTGTGTGTGTTGTCGGTGTGTTTGTGTGTGTGTGTTGTCGGTGTGTGTGTGTGTAGTCGGTGTGTGTGTGTGTGTTGTCGTGTGTGTGTGTGTGTTGTCGGTGTGTGTGTGTGTGTGTTGTCGGTGTGTGTGTGTGTTGTCGGTGTGTGTGTGTTGTGTGTGTGTGTGTTGTCAGTGTGTGTGTGTGTTGTCGGTGTGTGTGTGTGTGTGTGTGTTGTTGGTGTGTGTGTGTTGTCAGTGTGTGTGTGTGTGTTGTTGGTGTGTGTGTGTGTGTTGTCGGTGTGTGTGTGTTGCTGGTGTTTGTGTGTGTGTGTGTTGTCGGTCTGTGTGTGTGTGTTGTCGGTGTGTGTGTGTGTGTGTGTGTGTGTGTGTGTGTGTGTGTGTGTGTGTGTTGTCGGTGTGTGTGTGTGTGTTGTCGGTGTGTGTGTGTGTGTGTGTGTTGTCGGTGTGTTTGTGTGTGTGTGTTGTCGGTGTGTGTGTGTGTGTTGTCGGTGTGTGTGTGTGTGTGTTGTCAGTGTGTGTGTGTGTGTGTTGTCGGTGTGTGTGTGTGTGTTGTGTGTGTGTGTGTTGTCGGTGTGTGTGTGTGTGTGTTGCCGGTGTGTGTGTGTGTGTTGTCGGTGTGTGTGTGTGTGTGTTGTCGGTGTGTGTGTGTGTGTGTGTTGTCGGTGTGTGTGTGTGTGTGTTGTCAGTGTGTGTGTGTGTTGTCGGTGTGTGTGTGTGTTGTCGGTGTGTGTGTGTGTAGTCGGTGTGTGTGTGTGTGTGTGTGTGTGTGTGTGTGTTGTCGGTGTGTGTGTGTGTTGTCGGTGTGTGTGTGTGTTGTCGGTGTGTGTGTGTGTTGTCGGTGTGTGTGTTGTGTGTGTGTGTGTGTTGTCGGTGTGTGTGTGTGTTGTCGGTGTGTGTGTGTGTGTTGTCGGTGTGTGTGTGTGTGTGTGTTGTCGGTGTGTGTGTGTGTTGTCAGTGTGTGTGTGTGTGTTGTCGGTGTGTGTGTGTGTTGTCGGTGTGTGTGTAGTCGGTGTGTGTGTGTGTGTGTGTGTGTGTGTGTGTGTTGTCGGTGTGTGTGTGTGTTGTCGGTGTGTGTGTGTGTGTTGTCGGTGTGTGTGTGTGTTGTCGGTGTGTGTGTTGTGTGTGTGTGTGTGTGTGTTGTCGGTGTGTGTGTGTGTTGTCGGTGTGTGTGTGTGTGTTGTCGGTGTGTGTGTGTTGTCGGTGTGTGTGTGTGTGTTGTCGGTGTGTGTGTGTGTGTGTGTGTTGGCGGTGTGTGTGTGTGTAGTCGGTGTTTGTGTGTGTGTGTGTGTGTGTGTTGTCGGTGTGTGTGTGTGCGTGGTCGGTGTGTGTGTGTGTGTGTGTTGTCGGTGTGTGTGTGTGTGTGTGTTGTCGGTGTGTGTGTGTGTGTTGTCGGTGTGTGTGTGTTGTGTGTGTGTGTGTTGTCGGTGTGTGTGTGTGTTGTCGGTGTGTGTGTGTGTGTGTGTGTGTATGTTGTCGGTGTGTGTGTTGTCGGTGTGTGTGTGTGTGTGTTGTCGGTGTGTGTGTGTGTGTGTGTGTGTGTTGTCGGTGTGTGTGTGTTGTCGGTGTGTGTGTGTGTGTGTGTTGTCGGTGTGTGTGTGTGTGTTGTCGGTGTGTGTGTGTGTGTGTTGTCAGTGTGTGTGTGTGTGTGTGTGTTGTCGGTGTGTGTGTGTGTTGTCGGTGTGTGTGTGTGTGTGTGTTGTCGGTGTGTGTGTGTTGTCGGTGTGTGTGTGTGTTGTCGGTGTGTGTGTTGTCGGTGTGTGTGTGTTGTGTGTGTGTGTGTTGTCGGTGTGTGTGTGTGTTGTCGGTGTGTGTGTGTGTGTGTTGTCGGTGTGTGTGTGTGTGTGTTGTCGGTGTGTGTGTGTTGTCGGTGTGTGTGTGTGTGTGTTGTCGGTGTGTTTGTGTGTGTGTGTTGTCGGTGTGTGTGTGTGTAGTCGGTGTGTGTGTGTGTGTGTGTGTGTGTGTGTTGTCGTGTGTGTGTGTGTGTTGTCGGTGTGTGTGTGTGTGTGTTGTCGGTGTGTGTGTGTGTTGTCGGTGTGTGTGTGTTGTGTGTGTGTGTGTTGTCAGTGTGTGTGTGTGTTGTCGGTGTGTGTGTGTGTTGTCGGTGTGTGTGTAGTCGGTGTGTGTGTGTGTGTGTGTGTGTGTGTGTGTTGTCGGTGTGTGTGTGTGTTGTCGGTGTGTGTGTGTGTTGTCGGTGTGTGTGTGTGTTGTCGGTGTGTGTGTTGTGTGTGTGTGTGTGTGTGTTGTCGGTGTGTGTGTGTGTTGTCGGTGTGTGTGTGTGTGTTGTCGGTGTGTGTGTGTTGTCGGTGTGTGTGTGTGTGTTGTCGGTGTGTGTGTGTGTGTGTGTGTTGTCGGTGTGTGTGTGTGTAGTCGGTGTTTGTGTGTGTGTGTGTGTGTGTGTTGTCGGTGTGTGTGTGTGCGTGGTCGGTGTGTGTGTGTGTGTGTGTGTTGTCGGTGTGTGTGTGTGTGTGTGTTGTCGGTGTGTGTGTGTGTGTTGTCGGTGTGTGTGTGTTGTGTGTGTGTGTGTTGTCGGTGTGTGTGTGTGTTGTCGGTGTGTGTGTGTGTGTGTGTGTGTGTGTATGTTGTCGGTGTGTGTGTTGTCGGTGTGTGTGTGTGTGTGTTGTCGGTGTGTGTGTGTGTGTGTGTGTGTTGTCGGTGTGTGTGTGTTGTCGGTGTGTGTGTGTGTGTGTGTTGTCGGTGTGTGTGTGTGTGTTGTCGGTGTGTGTGTGTGTGTGTTGTCAGTGTGTGTGTGTGTGTGTGTGTTGTCGGTGTGTGTGTGTGTGTGTGTTGTCGGTGTGTGTGTGTGTGTGTGTTGTCGGTGTGTGTGTGTTGTCGGTGTGTGTGTGTGTAGTCGGTGTGTGTGTGTGTGTGTGTGTGTTGTCGGTGTGTGTGTGTTGTCGGTGTGTGTGTGTGTGTGTGTGTGTTGTCGGTGTGTTTGTGTGTGTGTGTTGTCGGTGTGTGTGTGTGTGTGTGTTGTCGGTGTGTGTGTGTGTGTGTGTGTTGTCAGTGTGTGTGTGTGTGTGTGTGTGTTGTTGGTGTGTGTGTGTGTGTGTGTTGTCGGTGTGTGTGTGTGTGTGTGTTGTCGGTGTGTGTGTGTGTGTGTTGTCGGTGTGTGTGTGTGTAGTCGGTGTGTGTGTGTGTGTGTGTGTGTGTGTTGTCGGTGTGTGTGTGTGTGTTGTCGGTGTGTGTGTGTGTGTGTGTGTGTTGTCGGTGTGTGTGTGTGTTGTCGGTGGGTGTGTGTGTGTTGTCGGTGTGTGTGTGTTGTCGGTGTGTGTGTGTGTGTGTGTGTTGTCGGTGTGTGTGTGTGTGTGTGTTGTCGGTGTGTGTGTGTGTGTTGTCAGTGTGTGTGTGTGTGTGTTGTCGGTGTGTGTGTGTTTATGTGTTGTCGGTGTGTGTGTGTGTGTTGTTTGTGTGTGTGTGTGTGTTGTCGGTGTGTGTGTGTGTGTGTTGTCGGTGTGTGTGTCTGTGTTGTTGGTGTGTGTGTGTGTGTGTTGTCGGTGTGTGTGTGTGTGTTGTGTGTGTGTGTGTTGTCGGTGTGTGTGTGTGTGTGTTGTCGGTGTGTGTGTGTGTGTGTGTGTGTGTTGTCGGTGTGTGTGTGTTGTCGGTGTGTGTGTGTGTGTGTGTGTTGTCGGTGTGTGTGTGTGTGTTGTCGGTGTGTGTGTGTGTGTGTGTGTTGTCAGTGTGTGTGTGTGTGTGTGTTGTCGGTGTGTGTGTGTGTGTGTGTTGTTGGTGTTTGTGTGTGTGTGTGTTGTCGGTGTGTGTGTGTGTGTGTTGTCGGTGTGTGTGTGTGTAGTCGGTGTGTGTGTGTGTGTGTGTTGTCGGTGTGTGTGTGTGTGTTGTCGGTGTGTGTGTGTGTGTGTGTGTGTTGTCGGTGTGTGTGTTGTCGGTGTGTGTGTGTTGTGTGTGTGTGTGTTGTCGGTGTGTGTGTGTGTTGTCGGTGTGTGTGTGTGTGTGTTGTCGGTGTGTGTGTGTGTGTGTTGTCGGTGTGTGTGTGTTGTCGGTGTGTGTGTGTGTGTGTTGTCGGTGTGTTTGTGTGTGTGTGTTGTCGGTGTGTGTGTGTGTAGTCGGTGTGTGTGTGTGTGTGTGTGTGTGTGTGTTGTCGTGTGTGTGTGTGTGTTGTCGGTGTGTGTGTGTGTGTGTTGTCGGTGTGTGTGTGTGTTGTCGGTGTGTGTGTGTTGTGTGTGTGTGTGTTGTCAGTGTGTGTGTGTGTTGTCGGTGTGTGTGTGTGTGTGTGTGTTGTTGGTGTGTGTGTGTTGTCAGTGTGTGTGTGTGTGTTGTTGGTGTGTGTGTGTGTGTTGTCGGTGTGTGTGTGTTGCTGGTGTTTGTGTGTGTGTGTGTTGTCGGTCTGTGTGTGTGTGTTGTCGGTGTGTGTGTGTGTGTGTGTGTGTGTGTGTGTGTGTGTGTGTGTGTGTGTTGTCGGTGTGTGTGTGTGTGTTGTCGGTGTGTGTGTGTGTGTGTGTGTTGTCGGTGTGTTTGTGTGTGTGTGTTGTCGGTGTGTGTGTGTGTGTTGTCGGTGTGTGTGTGTGTGTGTTGTCAGTGTGTGTGTGTGTGTGTTGTCGGTGTGTGTGTGTGTGTTGTGTGTGTGTGTGTTGTCGGTGTGTGTGTGTGTGTGTTGCCGGTGTGTGTGTGTGTGTTGTCGGTGTGTGTGTGTGTGTGTTGTCGGTGTGTGTGTGTGTGTGTGTTGTCGGTGTGTGTGTGTGTGTGTTGTCAGTGTGTGTGTGTGTTGTCGGTGTGTGTGTGTGTTGTCGGTGTGTGTGTGTGTAGTCGGTGTGTGTGTGTGTGTGTGTGTGTGTGTGTGTGTTGTCGGTGTGTGTGTGTGTTGTCGGTGTGTGTGTGTGTTGTCGGTGTGTGTGTGTGTTGTCGGTGTGTGTGTTGTGTGTGTGTGTGTGTTGTCGGTGTGTGTGTGTGTTGTCGGTGTGTGTGTGTGTGTTGTCGGTGTGTGTGTGTGTGTGTGTTGTCGGTGTGTGTGTGTGTTGTCAGTGTGTGTGTGTGTGTTGTCGGTGTGTGTGTGTGTTGTCGGTGTGTGTGTAGTCGGTGTGTGTGTGTGTGTGTGTGTGTGTGTGTGTGTTGTCGGTGTGTGTGTGTGTTGTCGGTGTGTGTGTGTGTGTTGTCGGTGTGTGTGTGTGTTGTCGGTGTGTGTGTTGTGTGTGTGTGTGTGTGTGTTGTCGGTGTGTGTGTGTGTTGTCGGTGTGTGTGTGTGTGTTGTCGGTGTGTGTGTGTTGTCGGTGTGTGTGTGTGTGTTGTCGGTGTGTGTGTGTGTGTGTGTGTTGGCGGTGTGTGTGTGTGTAGTCGGTGTTTGTGTGTGTGTGTGTGTGTGTGTTGTCGGTGTGTGTGTGTGCGTGGTCGGTGTGTGTGTGTGTGTGTGTTGTCGGTGTGTGTGTGTGTGTGTGTTGTCGGTGTGTGTGTGTGTGTTGTCGGTGTGTGTGTGTTGTGTGTGTGTGTGTTGTCGGTGTGTGTGTGTGTTGTCGGTGTGTGTGTGTGTGTGTGTGTGTATGTTGTCGGTGTGTGTGTTGTCGGTGTGTGTGTGTGTGTGTTGTCGGTGTGTGTGTGTGTGTGTGTGTGTGTTGTCGGTGTGTGTGTGTTGTCGGTGTGTGTGTGTGTGTGTGTTGTCGGTGTGTGTGTGTGTGTTGTCGGTGTGTGTGTGTGTGTGTTGTCAGTGTGTGTGTGTGTGTGTGTGTTGTCGGTGTGTGTGTGTGTTGTCGGTGTGTGTGTGTGTGTGTGTTGTCGGTGTGTGTGTGTTGTCGGTGTGTGTGTGTGTTGTCGGTGTGTGTGTTGTCGGTGTGTGTGTGTTGTGTGTGTGTGTGTTGTCGGTGTGTGTGTGTGTTGTCGGTGTGTGTGTGTGTGTGTTGTCGGTGTGTGTGTGTGTGTGTTGTCGGTGTGTGTGTGTTGTCGGTGTGTGTGTGTGTGTGTTGTCGGTGTGTTTGTGTGTGTGTGTTGTCGGTGTGTGTGTGTGTAGTCGGTGTGTGTGTGTGTGTGTGTGTGTGTGTGTTGTCGTGTGTGTGTGTGTGTTGTCGGTGTGTGTGTGTGTGTGTTGTCGGTGTGTGTGTGTGTTGTCGGTGTGTGTGTGTTGTGTGTGTGTGTGTTGTCAGTGTGTGTGTGTGTTGTCGGTGTGTGTGTGTGTGTGTGTGTTGTTGGTGTGTGTGTGTTGTCAGTGTGTGTGTGTGTGTTGTTGGTGTGTGTGTGTGTGTTGTCGGTGTGTGTGTGTTGCTGGTGTTTGTGTGTGTGTGTGTTGTCGGTCTGTGTGTGTGTGTTGTCGGTGTGTGTGTGTGTGTGTGTGTGTGTGTGTGTGTGTGTGTGTGTGTGTGTTGTCGGTGTGTGTGTGTGTGTTGTCGGTGTGTGTGTGTGTGTGTTGCCGGTGTGTGTGTGTGTGTTGTCGGTGTGTGTGTGTGTGTGTTGTCGGTGTGTGTGTGTGTGTGTGTTGTCGGTGTGTGTGTGTGTGTGTTGTCAGTGTGTGTGTGTGTTGTCGGTGTGTGTGTGTGTTGTCGGTGTGTGTGTGTGTAGTCGGTGTGTGTGTGTGTGTGTGTGTGTGTGTGTGTTGTCGGTGTGTGTGTGTGTTGTCGGTGTGTGTGTGTGTTGTCGGTGTGTGTGTGTGTTGTCGGTGTGTGTGTTGTGTGTGTGTGTGTGTTGTCGGTGTGTGTGTGTGTTGTCGGTGTGTGTGTGTGTGTTGTCGGTGTGTGTGTGTGTGTGTGTTGTCGGTGTGTGTGTGTGTGTGTTGTCAGTGTGTGTGTGTGTGTTGTCGGTGTGTGTGTGTGTTGTCGGTGTGTGTGTAGTCGGTGTGTGTGTGTGTGTGTGTGTGTGTGTGTTGTCGGTGTGTGTGTGTGTTGTCGGTGTGTGTGTGTGTGTTGTCGGTGTGTGTGTGTGTTGTCGGTGTGTGTGTTGTGTGTGTGTGTGTGTGTGTTGTCGGTGTGTGTGTGTGTTGTCGGTGTGTGTGTGTGTGTTGTCGGTGTGTGTGTGTTGTCGGTGTGTGTGTGTGTGTTGTCGGTGTGTGTGTGTGTGTGTGTGTTGTCGGTGTGTGTGTGTGTAGTCGGTGTTTGTGTGTGTGTGTGTGTGTGTGTTGTCGGTGTGTGTGTGTGCGTGGTCGGTGTGTGTGTGTGTGTGTGTTGTCGGTGTGTGTGTGTGTGTGTGTTGTCGGTGTGTGTGTGTGTGTTGTCGGTGTGTGTGTGTTGTGTGTGTGTGTGTTGTCGGTGTGTGTGTGTGTTGTCGGTGTGTGTGTGTGTGTGTGTGTGTATGTTGTCGGTGTGTGTGTTGTCGGTGTGTGTGTGTGTGTGTTGTCGGTGTGTGTGTGTGTGTGTGTGTGTGTGTTGTCGGTGTGTGTGTGTTGTCGGTGTGTGTGTGTGTGTGTGTTGTCGGTGTGTGTGTGTGTGTTGTCGGTGTGTGTGTGTGTGTGTTGTCAGTGTGTGTGTGTGTGTGTGTGTTGTCGGTGTGTGTGTGTGTTGTCGGTGTGTGTGTGTGTGTGTGTTGTCGGTGTGTGTGTGTTGTCGGTGTGTGTGTGTGTAGTCGGTGTGTGTGTGTGTGTGTGTGTGTTGTCGGTGTGTGTGTGTTGTC
Source organism: Salmo salar (assembly GCF_965601325.2). NCBI lineage: Eukaryota > Metazoa > Chordata > Actinopteri > Salmoniformes > Salmonidae > Salmo > Salmo salar. Next base: position 302,180 of record NW_027675411.1, read on the forward strand.
GGTGTGTGTGTGTGTGTGTGTGTGTTGTCGGTGTGTTTGTGTGTGTGTGTTGTCGGTGTGTGTGTGTGTGTGTGTTGTCGGTGTGTGTGTGTGTGTGTGTGTTGTCAGTGTGTGTGTGTGTGTGTGTGTGTTGTTGGTGTGTGTGTGTGTGTGTGTTGTCGGTGTGTGTGTGTGTGTGTGTTGTCGGTGTGTGTGTGTGTGTGTTGTCGGTGTGTGTGTGTGTAGTCGGTGTGTGTGTGTGTGTGTGTGTGTGTGTTGTCGGTGTGTGTGTGTGTGTTGTCGGTGTGTGTGTGTGTGTGTGTGTGTTGTCGGTGTGTGTGTGTGTTGTCGGTGTGTGTGTGTGTGTGTGTGTGTGTTGTCGGTGTGTGTGTGTTGTCGGTGTGTGTGTGTGTGTGTGTGTTGTCGGTGTGTGTGTGTGTGTGTGTTGTCGGTGTGTGTGTGTGTGTTGTCAGTGTGTGTGTGTGTGTGTTGTCGGTGTGTGTGTGTTTATGTGTTGTCGGTGTGTGTGTGTGTGTTGTTTGTGTGTGTGTGTGTGTTGTCGGTGTGTGTGTGTGTTGTCGGTGTGTGTGTGTTGTCAGTGTGTGTGTGTGTGTGTGTGTGTTGTCGGTGTGTGTGTGTGTGTGTTGTCGGTGTGTGTGTCTGTGTTGTTGGTGTGTGTGTGTGTGTGTTGTCGGTGTGTGTGTGTGTGTTGTGTGTGTGTGTGTTGTCGGTGTGTGTGTGTGTGTGTTGTCGGTGTGTGTGTGTGTGTGTGTGTGTGTTGTCGGTGTGTGTGTGTTGTCGGTGTGTGTGTGTGTGTGTGTGTTGTCGGTGTGTGTGTGTGTGTTGTCGGTGTGTGTGTGTGTGTGTGTGTTGTCAGTGTGTGTGTGTGTGTGTGTTGTCGGTGTGTGTGTGTGTGTGTGTTGTTGGTGTTTGTGTGTGTGTGTGTTGTCGGTGTGTGTGTGTGTGTGTTGTCGGTGTGTGTGTGTGTAGTCGGTGTGTGTGTGTGTGTGTTGTCGGTGTGTGTGTGTGTGTTGTCGGTGTGTGTGTGTGTGTGTGTGTTGTCGGTGTGTGTGTTGTCGGTGTGTGTGTGTTGTGTGTGTGTGTGTTGTCGGTGTGTGTGTGTGTTGTCGGTGTGTGTGTGTGTGTGTTGTCGGTGTGTGTGTGTGTGTGTTGTCGGTGTGTGTGTGTTGTCGGTGTGTGTGTGTGTGTGTTGTCGGTGTGTTTGTGTGTGTGTGTTGTCGGTGTGTGTGTGTGTAGTCGGTGTGTGTGTGTGTGTGTGTGTGTGTGTGTTGTCGTGTGTGTGTGTGTGTTGTCGGTGTGTGTGTGTGTGTGTTGTCGGTGTGTGTGTGTGTTGTCGGTGTGTGTGTGTTGTGTGTGTGTGTGTTGTCAGTGTGTGTGTGTGTTGTCGGTGTGTGTGTGTGTGTGTGTGTGTTGTTGGTGTGTGTGTGTTGTCAGTGTGTGTGTGTGTGTTGTTGGTGTGTGTGTGTGTGTTGTCGGTGTGTGTGTGTGTGTTGCTGGTGTTTGTGTGTGTGTGTGTTGTCGGTCTGTGTGTGTGTGTTGTCGGTGTGTGTGTGTGTGTGTGTGTGTGTGTGTGTGTGTGTGTGTGTGTGTGTGTTGTCGGTGTGTGTGTGTGTGTTGTCGGTGTGTGTGTGTGTGTGTGTGTTGTCGGTGTGTTTGTGTGTGTGTGTTGTCGGTGTGTGTGTGTGTGTTGTCGGTGTGTGTGTGTGTGTGTTGTCAGTGTGTGTGTGTGTGTGTTGTCGGTGTGTGTGTGTGTGTTGTGTGTGTGTGTGTTGTCGGTGTGTGTGTGTGTGTGTTGCCGGTGTGTGTGTGTGTGTTGTCGGTGTGTGTGTGTGTGTGTTGTCGGTGTGTGTGTGTGTGTGTGTTGTCGGTGTGTGTGTGTGTGTGTTGTCAGTGTGTGTGTGTGTTGTCGGTGTGTGTGTGTGTTGTCGGTGTGTGTGTGTGTAGTCGGTGTGTGTGTGTGTGTGTGTGTGTGTGTGTGTTGTCGGTGTGTGTGTGTGTTGTCGGTGTGTGTGTGTGTTGTCGGTGTGTGTGTGTGTTGTCGGTGTGTGTGTTGTGTGTGTGTGTGTGTTGTCGGTGTGTGTGTGTGTTGTCGGTGTGTGTGTGTGTGTTGTCGGTGTGTGTGTGTGTGTGTGTTGTCGGTGTGTGTGTGTGTGTGTTGTCAGTGTGTGTGTGTGTGTTGTCGGTGTGTGTGTGTGTTGTCGGTGTGTGTGTAGTCGGTGTGTGTGTGTGTGTGTGTGTGTGTGTGTGTTGTCGGTGTGTGTGTGTGTTGTCGGTGTGTGTGTGTGTTGTCGGTGTGTGTGTGTGTTGTCGGTGTGTGTGTTGTGTGTGTGTGTGTGTGTGTTGTCGGTGTGTGTGTGTGTTGTCGGTGTGTGTGTGTGTGTTGTCGGTGTGTGTGTGTTGTCGGTGTGTGTGTGTGTGTTGTCGGTGTGTGTGTGTGTGTGTGTGTTGTCGGTGTGTGTGTGTGTAGTTGTCGGTGTGTGTGTGTGTGTGTGTGTGTGTGTTGTCGGGTGTGTGTGTGTGTTGTCGGTGTGTGTGTGTGTGTGTGTGATGTTGTCGGTGTGTGTGTTGTCGGTGTGTGTGTGTGTGTGTTGTCGGTGTGTGTGTGTGTGTGGTGTGTGTTGTCGGTGTGTGTGTGTTGTCGGTGTGTGTGTGTGTGTGTGTTGTCGGTGTGTGTGTGTGTGTTGTCGGTGTGTGTGTGTGTGTGTTGTCAGTGTGTGTGTGTGTGTGTGTGTGTTGTCGGTGTGTGTGTGTGTTGTCGGTGTGTGTGTGTGTGTGTGTTGTCGGTGTGTGTGTGTTGTCGGTGTGTGTGTGTGTAGTCGGTGTGTGTGTGTGTGTGTGTGTGTTGTCGGTGTGTGTGTGTTGTCGGTGTGTGTGTGTGTGTGTGTGTGTTGTCGGTGTGTTTGTGTGTGTGTGTTGTCGGTGTGTGTGTGTGTGTGTGTTGTCGGTGTGTGTGTGTGTGTGTGTGTTGTCAGTGTGTGTGTGTGTGTGTGTGTGTTGTTGGTGTGTGTGTGTGTGTGTGTTGTCGGTGTGTGTGTGTGTGTGTGTTGTCGGTGTGTGTGTGTGTGTGTTGTCGGTGTGTGTGTGTGTAGTCGGTGTGTGTGTGTGTGTGTGTGTGTGTGTTGTCGGTGTGTGTGTGTGTGTTGTCGGTGTGTGTGTGTGTGTGTGTGTGTTGTCGGTGTGTGTGTGTGTTGTCGGTGTGTGTGTGTGTGTGTGTGTGTGTTGTCGGTGTGTGTGTGTTGTCGGTGTGTGTGTGTGTGTGTGTGTTGTCGGTGTGTGTGTGTGTGTGTGTTGTCGGTGTGTGTGTGTGTGTTGTCAGTGTGTGTGTGTGTGTGTTGTCGGTGTGTGTGTGTTTATGTGTTGTCGGTGTGTGTGTGTGTGTTGTTTGTGTGTGTGTGTGTGTTGTCGGTGTGTGTGTGTGTTGTCGGTGTGTGTGTGTTGTCAGTGTGTGTGTGTGTGTGTGTGTGTTGTCGGTGTGTGTGTGTGTGTGTTGTCGGTGTGTGTGTCTGTGTTGTTGGTGTGTGTGTGTGTGTGTTGTCGGTGTGTGTGTGTGTGTTGTGTGTGTGTGTGTTGTCGGTGTGTGTGTGTGTGTGTTGTCGGTGTGTGTGTGTGTGTGTGTGTGTGTTGTCGGTGTGTGTGTGTTGTCGGTGTGTGTGTGTGTGTGTGTGTTGTCGGTGTGTGTGTGTGTGTTGTCGGTGTGTGTGTGTGTGTGTGTGTTGTCAGTGTGTGTGTGTGTGTGTGTTGTCGGTGTGTGTGTGTGTGTGTGTTGTTGGTGTTTGTGTGTGTGTGTGTTGTCGGTGTGTGTGTGTGTGTGTTGTCGGTGTGTGTGTGTGTAGTCGGTGTGTGTGTGTGTGTGTGTTGTCGGTGTGTGTGTGTGTGTTGTCGGTGTGTGTGTGTGTGTGTGTGTTGTCGGTGTGTGTGTTGTCGGTGTGTGTGTGTTGTGTGTGTGTGTGTTGTCGGTGTGTGTGTGTGTTGTCGGTGTGTGTGTGTGTGTGTTGTCGGTGTGTGTGTGTGTGTGTTGTCGGTGTGTGTGTGTTGTCGGTGTGTGTGTGTGTGTGTTGTCGGTGTGTTTGTGTGTGTGTGTTGTCGGTGTGTGTGTGTGTAGTCGGTGTGTGTGTGTGTGTGTGTGTGTGTGTGTTGTCGTGTGTGTGTGTGTGTTGTCGGTGTGTGTGTGTGTGTGTTGTCGGTGTGTGTGTGTGTTGTCGGTGTGTGTGTGTTGTGTGTGTGTGTGTTGTCAGTGTGTGTGTGTGTTGTCGGTGTGTGTGTGTGTGTGTGTGTGTTGTTGGTGTGTGTGTGTTGTCAGTGTGTGTGTGTGTGTTGTTGGTGTGTGTGTGTGTGTTGTCGGTGTGTGTGTGTGTGTTGCTGGTGTTTGTGTGTGTGTGTGTTGTCGGTCTGTGTGTGTGTGTTGTCGGTGTGTGTGTGTGTGTGTGTGTGTGTGTGTGTGTGTGTGTGTGTGTGTGTTGTCGGTGTGTGTGTGTGTGTTGTCGGTGTGTGTGTGTGTGTGTGTGTTGTCGGTGTGTTTGTGTGTGTGTGTTGTCGGTGTGTGTGTGTGTGTTGTCGGTGTGTGTGTGTGTGTGTTGTCAGTGTGTGTGTGTGTGTGTTGTCGGTGTGTGTGTGTGTGTTGTGTGTGTGTGTGTTGTCGGTGTGTGTGTGTGTGTGTTGCCGGTGTGTGTGTGTGTGTTGTCGGTGTGTGTGTGTGTGTGTTGTCGGTGTGTGTGTGTGTGTGTGTTGTCGGTGTGTGTGTGTGTGTGTTGTCAGTGTGTGTGTGTGTTGTCGGTGTGTGTGTGTGTTGTCGGTGTGTGTGTGTGTAGTCGGTGTGTGTGTGTGTGTGTGTGTGTGTGTGTGTTGTCGGTGTGTGTGTGTGTTGTCGGTGTGTGTGTGTGTTGTCGGTGTGTGTGTGTGTTGTCGGTGTGTGTGTTGTGTGTGTGTGTGTGTTGTCGGTGTGTGTGTGTGTTGTCGGTGTGTGTGTGTGTGTTGTCGGTGTGTGTGTGTGTGTGTGTTGTCGGTGTGTGTGTGTGTGTGTTGTCAGTGTGTGTGTGTGTGTTGTCGGTGTGTGTGTGTGTTGTCGGTGTGTGTGTAGTCGGTGTGTGTGTGTGTGTGTGTGTGTGTGTGTTGTCGGTGTGTGTGTGTGTTGTCGGTGTGTGTGTGTGTGTTGTCGGTGTGTGTGTGTGTTGTCGGTGTGTGTGTTGTGTGTGTGTGTGTGTGTGTTGTCGGTGTGTGTGTGTGTTGTCGGTGTGTGTGTGTGTGTTGTCGGTGTGTGTGTGTTGTCGGTGTGTGTGTGTGTGTTGTCGGTGTGTGTGTGTGTGTGTGTGTTGTCGGTGTGTGTGTGTGTAGTCGGTGTTTGTGTGTGTGTGTGTGTGTGTGTTGTCGGTGTGTGTGTGTGCGTGGTCGGTGTGTGTGTGTGTGTGTGTTGTCGGTGTGTGTGTGTGTGTGTGTTGTCGGTGTGTGTGTGTGTGTTGTCGGTGTGTGTGTGTTGTGTGTGTGTGTGTTGTCGGTGTGTGTGTGTGTTGTCGGTGTGTGTGTGTGTGTGTGTGTATGTTGTCGGTGTGTGTGTTGTCGGTGTGTGTGTGTGTGTGTTGTCGGGTGTGTGTGTGTGTGTGTGTGTGTGTTGTCGGTGTGTGTGTGTTGTCGGTGTGTGTGTGTGTGTGTGTTGTCGGTGTGTGTGTGTGTGTTGTCGGTGTGTGTGTGTGTGTGTTGTCAGTGTGTGTGTGTGTGTGTGTGTTGTCGGTGTGTGTGTGTGTTGTCGGTGTGTGTGTGTGTGTGTGTTGTCGGTGTGTGTGTGTTGTCGGTGTGTGTGTGTGTAGTCGGTGTGTGTGTGTGTGTGTGTGTGTTGTCGGTGTGTGTGTGTTGTCGGTGTGTGTGTGTGTGTGTGTGTGTTGTCGGTGTGTTTGTGTGTGTGTGTTGTCGGTGTGTGTGTGTGTGTGTGTTGTCGGTGTGTGTGTGTGTGTGTGTGTTGTCAGTGTGTGTGTGTGTGTGTGTGTGTTGTTGGTGTGTGTGTGTGTGTGTGTTGTCGGTGTGTGTGTGTGTGTGTGTTGTCGGTGTGTGTGTGTGTGTGTTGTCGGTGTGTGTGTGTGTAGTCGGTGTGTGTGTGTGTGTGTGTGTGTGTGTTGTCGGTGTGTGTGTGTGTGTTGTCGGTGTGTGTGTGTGTGTGTGTGTGTTGTCGGTGTGTGTGTGTGTTGTCGGTGTGTGTGTGTGTGTGTGTGTGTGTTGTCGGTGTGTGTGTGTTGTCGGTGTGTGTGTGTGTGTGTGTGTTGTCGGTGTGTGTGTGTGTGTGTGTTGTCGGTGTGTGTGTGTGTGTTGTCAGTGTGTGTGTGTGTGTGTTGTCGGTGTGTGTGTGTTTATGTGTTGTCGGTGTGTGTGTGTGTGTTGTTTGTGTGTGTGTGTGTGTTGTCGGTGTGTGTGTGTGTTGTCGGTGTGTGTGTGTTGTCAGTGTCTGTGTGTGTGTGTGTGTGTTGTCGGTGTGTGTGTGTGTGTGTTGTCGGTGTGTGTGTCTGTGTTGTTGGTGTGTGTGTGTGTGTGTTGTCGGTGTGTGTGTGTGTGTTGTGTGTGTGTGTGTTGTCGGTGTGTGTGTGTGTGTGTTGTCGGTGTGTGTGTGTGTGTGTGTGTGTGTTGTCGGTGTGTGTGTGTTGTCGGTGTGTGTGTGTGTGTGTGTGTTGTCGGTGTGTGTGTGTGTGTTGTCGGGTGTGTGTGTGTGTGTTGTCGGTGTGTGTGTGTGTGTGTGTTGTCGGTGTGTGTGTGTGTGTCGGTGTGTGTGTGTGTGTCGGTGTGTGTGTGTGTGTGTGTGTGTTGTCGGTGTGTGTGTGTTGTCGGTGTGTGTGTGTGTGTGTGTGTTGTCGGTGTGTGTGTGTGTGTGTTGTCGGTGTGTGTGTGTGTGTGTGTTGTCGGTGTGTGTGTGTGTGTGTGTGTTGTCAGTGTGTGTGTGTGTGTGTGTGTGTTGTTGGTGTGTGTGTGTGTGTGTGTTGTCGGTGTGTGTGTGTGTGTGTGTTGTCGGTGTGTGTGTGTGTGTGTTGTCGGTGTGTGTGTGTGTAGTCGGTGTGTGTGTGTGTGTGTGTGTGTGTGTGTTGTCGGTGTGTGTGTGTGTGTTGTCGGTGTGTGTGTGTGTGTGTGTGTGTTGTCGGTGTGTGTGTGTGTTGTCGGTGTGTGTGTGTGTGTGTGTGTTGTCGGTGTGTGTGTGTTGTCGGTGTGTGTGTGTGTGTGTGTGTTGTCGGTGTGTGTGTGTGTGTGTGTTGTCGGTGTGTGTGTGTGTGTTGTCAGTGTGTGTGTGTGTGTGTTGTCGGTGTGTGTGTGTTTATGTGTTGTCGGTGTGTGTGTGTGTGTTGTTGTGTGTGTGTGTGTGTGTTGTCGGTGTGTGTGTGTGTTGTCGGTGTGTGTGTGTTGTCGTGTGTGTGTGTGTGTGTGTGTTGTCGGTGTGTGTGTGTGTGTGTTGTCGGTGTGTGTGTCTGTGTTGTTGGTGTGTGTGTGTGTGTGTTGTCGGTGTGTGTGTGTGTGTTGTGTGTGTGTGTGTTGTCGGTGTGTGTGTGTGTGTGTTGTCGGTGTGTGTGTGTGTGTGTGTGTGTGTTGTCGGTGTGTGTGTGTTGTCGGTGTGTGTGTGTGTGTGTGTGTTGTCGGTGTGTGTGTGTGTGTTGTCGGTGTGTGTGTGTGTGTGTGTGTGTCAGTGTGTGTGTGTGTGTGTGTTGTCGGTGTGTGTGTGTGTGTGTGTTGTTGGTGTTTGTGTGTGTGTGTGTTGTCGGTGTGTGTGTGTGTGTGTTGTCGGTGTGTGTGTGTGTAGTCGGTGTGTGTGTGTGTGTGTTGTCGGTGTGTGTGTGTGTGTTGTCGGTGTGTGTGTGTGTGTGTGTGTTGTCGGTGTGTGTGTTGTCGGTGTGTGTGTGTTGTGTGTGTGTGTGTTGTCGGTGTGTGTGTGTGTTGTCGGTGTGTGTGTGTGTGTGTTGTCGGTGTGTGTGTGTGTGTGTTGTCGGTGTGTGTGTGTTGTCGGTGTGTGTGTGTGTGTGTTGTCGGTGTGTTTGTGTGTGTGTGTTGTCGGTGTGTGTGTGTGTAGTCGGTGTGTGTGTGTGTGTGTGTGTGTGTGTGTTGTCGTGTGTGTGTGTGTGTTGTCGGTGTGTGTGTGTGTGTGTTGTCGGTGTGTGTGTGTGTTGTCGGTGTGTGTGTGTTGTGTGTGTGTGTGTTGTCAGTGTGTGTGTGTGTTGTCGGTGTGTGTGTGTGTGTGTGTGTGTTGTTGGTGTGTGTGTGTTGTCAGTGTGTGTGTGTGTGTTGTTGGTGTGTGTGTGTGTGTTGTCGGTGTGTGTGTGTGTGTTGCTGGTGTTTGTGTGTGTGTGTGTTGTCGGTCTGTGTGTGTGTGTTGTCGGTGTGTGTGTGTGTGTGTGTGGTGTGTGTGTGTGTGTGTGTGTGTGTGTTGTCGGTGTGTGTGTGTGTGTTGTCGGTGTGTGTGTGTGTGTGTGTGTTGTCGGTGTGTTTGTGTGTGTGTGTTGTCGGTGTGTGTGTGTGTGTTGTCGGTGTGTGTGTGTGTGTGTTGTCAGTGTGTGTGTGTGTGTGTTGTCGGTGTGTGTGTGTGTGTTGTGTGTGTGTGTGTTGTCGGTGTGTGTGTGTGTGTGTTGCCGGTGTGTGTGTGTGTGTTGTCGGTGTGTGTGTGTGTGTGTTGTCGGTGTGTGTGTGTGTGTGTGTTGTCGGTGTGTGTGTGTGTGTGTTGTCAGTGTGTGTGTGTGTTGTCGGTGTGTGTGTGTGTTGTCGGTGTGTGTGTGTGTAGTCGGTGTGTGTGTGTGTGTGTGTGTGTGTGTGTGTTGTCGGTGTGTGTGTGTGTTGTCGGTGTGTGTGTGTGTTGTCGGTGTGTGTGTGTGTTGTCGGTGTGTGTGTTGTGTGTGTGTGTGTGTTGTCGGTGTGTGTGTGTGTTGTCGGTGTGTGTGTGTGTGTTGTCGGTGTGTGTGTGTGTGTGTGTTGTCGGTGTGTGTGTGTGTGTGTTGTCAGTGTGTGTGTGTGTGTTGTCGGTGTGTGTGTGTGTTGTCGGTGTGTGTGTAGTCGGTGTGTGTGTGTGTGTGTGTGTGTGTGTGTGTTGTCGGTGTGTGTGTGTGTTGTCGGTGTGTGTGTGTGTTGTCGGTGTGTGTGTGTGTTGTCGGTGTGTGTGTTGTGTGTGTGTGTGTGTGTGTTGTCGGTGTGTGTGTGTGTTGTCGGTGTGTGTGTGTGTGTTGTCGGTGTGTGTGTGTTGTCGGTGTGTGTGTGTGTGTTGTCGGTGTGTGTGTGTGTGTGTGTGTTGTCGGTGTGTGTGTGTGTAGTCGGTGTTTGTGTGTGTGTGTGTGTGTGTGTTGTCGGTGTGTGTGTGTGTGTGGTCGGTGTGTGTGTGTGTGTGTGTTGTCGGTGTGTGTGTGTGTGTGTGTTGTCGGTGTGTGTGTGTGTGTTGTCGGTGTGTGTGTGTTGTGTGTGTGTGTGTTGTCGGTGTGTGTGTGTGTTGTCGGTGTGTGTGTGTGTGTGTGTGTGTTGTCGGTGTGTGTGTTGTCGGTGTGTGTGTGTGTGTGTTGTCGGTGTGTGTGTGTGTGTGTGTGTGTGTTGTCGGTGTGTGTGTGTTGTCGGTGTGTGTGTGTGTGTGTGTTGTCGGTGTGTGTGTGTGTGTTGTCGGTGTGTGTGTGTGTGTGTTGTCGGTGTGTGTGTGTGTGTGTGTTGTCGGTGTGTGTGTGTGTTGTCGGTGTGTGTGTGTGTGTGTGTTGTCGGTGTGTGTGTGTTGTCGGTGTGTGTGTGTGTAGTCGGTGTGTGTGTGTGTGTGTGTGTGTTGTCGGTGTGTGTGTGTTGTCGGTGTGGTGTGTGTGTGTGTGTGTTGTCGGTGTGTTTGTGTGTGTGTGTTGTCGGTGTGTGTGTGTGTGTGTGTTGTCGGTGTGTGTGTGTGTGTGTGTGTTGTCAGTGTGTGTGTGTGTGTGTGTGTGTTGTTGGTGTGTGTGTGTGTGTGTGTTGTCGGTGTGTGTGTGTGTGTGTGTTGTCGGTGTGTGTGTGTGTGTGTTGTCGGTGTGTGTGTGTGTAGTCGGTGTGTGTGTGTGTGTGTGTGTGTGTGTTGTCGGTGTGTGTGTGTGTGTTGTCGGTGTGTGTGTGTGTGTGTGTGTGTTGTCGGTGTGTGTGTGTGTTGTCGGTGTGTGTGTGTGTGTGTGTGTGTGTTGTCGGTGTGTGTGTGTTGTCGGTGTGTGTGTGTGTGTGTGTGTTGTCGGTGTGTGTGTGTGTGTGTGTTGTCGGTGTGTGTGTGTGTGTTGTCAGTGTGTGTGTGTGTGTGTTGTCGGTGTGTGTGTGTTTATGTGTTGTCGGTGTGTGTGTGTGTGTTGTTTGTGTGTGTGTGTGTGTTGTCGGTGTGTGTGTGTGTTGTCGGTGTGTGTGTGTTGTCAGTGTGTGTGTGTGTGTGTGTGTGTTGTCGGTGTGTGTGTGTGTGTGTTGTCGGTGTGTGTGTCTGTGTTGTTGGTGTGTGTGTGTGTGTGTTGTCGGTGTGTGTGTGTGTGTTGTGTGTGTGTGTGTTGTCGGTGTGTGTGTGTGTGTGTTGTCGGTGTGTGTGTGTGTGTGTGTGTGTGTTGTCGGTGTGTGTGTGTTGTCGGTGTGTGTGTGTGTGTGTGTGTTGTCGGTGTGTGTGTGTGTGTTGTCGGTGTGTGTGTGTGTGTGTGTGTTGTCAGTGTGTGTGTGTGTGTGTGTTGTCGGTGTGTGTGTGTGTGTGTGTTGTTGGTGTTTGTGTGTGTGTGTGTTGTCGGTGTGTGTGTGTGTGTGTTGTCGGTGTGTGTGTGTGTAGTCGGTGTGTGTGTGTGTGTGTGTTGTCGGTGTGTGTGTGTGTGTTGTCGGTGTGTGTGTGTGTGTGTGTGTTGTCGGTGTGTGTGTTGTCGGTGTGTGTGTGTTGTGTGTGTGTGTGTTGTCGGTGTGTGTGTGTGTTGTCGGTGTGTGTGTGTGTGTGTTGTCGGTGTGTGTGTGTGTGTGTTGTCGGTGTGTGTGTGTTGTCGGTGTGTGTGTGTGTGTGTTGTCGGTGTGTTTGTGTGTGTGTGTTGTCGGTGTGTGTGTGTGTAGTCGGTGTGTGTGTGTGTGTGTGTGTGTGTGTGTTGTCGTGTGTGTGTGTGTGTTGTCGGTGTGTGTGTGTGTGTGTTGTCGGTGTGTGTGTGTGTTGTCGGTGTGTGTGTGTTGTGTGTGTGTGTGTTGTCAGTGTGTGTGTGTGTTGTCGGTGTGTGTGTGTGTGTGTGTGTGTTGTTGGTGTGTGTGTGTTGTCAGTGTGTGTGTGTGTGTTGTTGGTGTGTGTGTGTGTGTTGTCGGTGTGTGTGTGTGTGTTGCTGGTGTTTGTGTGTGTGTGTGTTGTCGGTCTGTGTGTGTGTGTTGTCGGTGTGTGTGTGTGTGTGTGTGTGTGTGTGTGTGTGTGTGTGTGTGTGTGTTGTCGGTGTGTGTGTGTGTGTTGTCGGTGTGTGTGTGTGTGTGTGTGTTGTCGGTGTGTTTGTGTGTGTGTGTTGTCGGTGTGTGTGTGTGTGTTGTCGGTGTGTGTGTGTGTGTGTTGTCAGTGTGTGTGTGTGTGTGTTGTCGGTGTGTGTGTGTGTGTTGTGTGTGTGTGTGTTGTCGGTGTGTGTGTGTGTGTGTTGCCGGTGTGTGTGTGTGTGTGTTGTCGGTGTGTGTGTGTGTGTGTTGTCGGTGTGTGTGTGTGTGTGTGTTGTCGGTGTGTGTGTGTGTGTGTTGTCAGTGTGTGTGTGTGTTGTCGGTGTGTGTGTGTGTTGTCGGTGTGTGTGTGTGTAGTCGGTGTGTGTGTGTGTGTGTGTGTGTGTGTGTGTTGTCGGTGTGTGTGTGTGTTGTCGGTGTGTGTGTGTGTTGTCGGTGTGTGTGTGTGTTGTCGGTGTGTGTGTTGTGTGTGTGTGTGTGTTGTCGGTGTGTGTGTGTGTTGTCGGTGTGTGTGTGTGTGTTGTCGGTGTGTGTGTGTGTGTGTGTTGTCGGTGTGTGTGTGTGTGTGTTGTCAGTGTGTGTGTGTGTGTTGTCGGTGTGTGTGTGTGTTGTCGGTGTGTGTGTAGTCGGTGTGTGTGTGTGTGTGTGTGTGTGTGTGTGTTGTCGGTGTGTGTGTGTGTTGTCGGTGTGTGTGTGTGTTGTCGGTGTGTGTGTGTGTTGTCGGTGTGTGTGTTGTGTGTGTGTGTGTGTGTGTTGTCGGTGTGTGTGTGTGTTGTCGGTGTGTGTGTGTGTGTTGTCGGTGTGTGTGTGTTGTCGGTGTGTGTGTGTGTGTTGTCGGTGTGTGTGTGTGTGTGTGTGTTGTCGGTGTGTGTGTGTGTAGTCGGTGTTTGTGTGTGTGTGTGTGTGTGTGTTGTCGGTGTGTGTGTGTGCGTGGTCGGTGTGTGTGTGTGTGTGTGTTGTCGGTGTGTGTGTGTGTGTGTGTTGTCGGTGTGTGTGTGTGTGTTGTCGGTGTGTGTGTGTTGTGTGTGTGTGTGTTGTCGGTGTGTGTGTGTGTTGTCGGTGTGTGTGTGTGTGTGTGTGTGTATGTTGTCGGTGTGTGTGTTGTCGGTGTGTGTGTGTGTGTGTTGTCGGTGTGTGTGTGTGTGTGTGTGTGTGTTGTCGGTGTGTGTGTGTTGTCGGTGTGTGTGTGTGTGTGTGTTGTCGGTGTGTGTGTGTGTGTTGTCGGTGTGTGTGTGTGTGTGTTGTCAGTGTGTGTGTGTGTGTGTGTGTTGTCGGTGTGTGTGTGTGTGTGTGTTGTCGGTGTGTGTGTGTGTGTGTGTTGTCGGTGTGTGTGTGTTGTCGGTGTGTGTGTGTGTAGTCGGTGTGTGTGTGTGTGTGTGTGTGTTGTCGGTGTGTGTGTGTTGTCGGTGTGTGTGTGTGTGTGTGTGTGTTGTCGGTGTGTTTGTGTGTGTGTGTTGTCGGTGTGTGTGTGTGGTGTGTGTGTGTTGTCGGTGTGTGTGTGTGTGTGTGTGTTGTCAGTGTGTGTGTGTGTGTGTGTGTGTTGTTGGTGTGTGTGTGTGTGTGTGTTGTCGGTGTGTGTGTGTGTGTGTGTTGTCGGTGTGTGTGTGTGTGTGTTGTCGGTGTGTGTGTGTGTAGTCGGTGTGTGTGTGTGTGTGTGTGTGTGTGTTGTCGGTGTGTGTGTGTGTGTTGTCGGTGTGTGTGTGTGTGTGTGTGTGTTGTCGGTGTGTGTGTGTGTTGTCGGTGTGTGTGTGTGTGTGTGTGTGTTGTCGGTGTGTGTGTGTTGTCGGTGTGTGTGTGTGTGTGTGTGTTGTCGGTGTGTGTGTGTGTGTGTGTTGTCGGTGTGTGTGTGTGTGTTGTCAGTGTGTGTGTGTGTGTGTTGTCGGTGTGTGTGTGTTTATGTGTTGTCGGTGTGTGTGTGTGTGTTGTTTGTGTGTGTGTGTGTGTTGTCGGTGTGTGTGTGTGTTGTCGGTGTGTGTGTGTTGTCAGTGTGTGTGTGTGTGTGTGTGTGTTGTCGGTGTGTGTGTGTGTGTGTTGTCGGTGTGTGTGTCTGTGTTGTTGGTGTGTGTGTGTGTGTGTTGTCGTGTGTGTGTGTGTGTGTGTGTGTGTGTGTGTTGTCGGTGTGTGTGTGTGTGTGTTGTCGTGTGTGTGTGTGTGTGTGTGTGTGTTGTCGGTGTGTGTGTGTTGTCGGTGTGTGTGTGTGTGTGTGTGTTGTCGGTGTGTGTGTGTGTGTTGTCGGTGTGTGTGTGTGTGTGTGTGTTGTCAGTGTGTGTGTGTGTGTGTGTTGTCGGTGTGTGTGTGTGTGTGTTGTCGGTGTGTGTGTGTGTGTTGTTGGTGTGTGTGTGTGTGTGTGTTGTCGGTGTGTGTGTGTGTGTGTGTGTGTCGGTGTGTGTGTGTTGTCGGTGTGTGTGTGTGTGTGTGTGTGTTGTCGGTGTGTGTGTGTGTTGTCGGTGTGTGTGTGTGTGTTGTCGGTGTGTGTGTGTGTGTGTGTGGTGTGTGTGTGTGTGTGTGTTGTCGGTGTGTGTGTGTGTGTGTTGTCGGTGTGTGTGTGTGTGTTTGTTGTGTGTGTGTGTGTGTGTTGTCAGTGTGTGTGTGTTGTCGTGTGTGTGTGTGTGTGTTGTCGGTGTGTGTGTGTGTGTTGTCGGTGTTTGTGTGTGTGTGTTGTCGGTGTGTGTGTGTGTGTGTGTGGTGTGTGTGTGTGTGTTGTCGGTGTGTGTGTGTGTGTGTTGTCGGTGTGTGTGTGTGTGTGTGTTGTCGTGTGTGTGTGTGTGTGTGTTGTCGGTGTGTGTGTGTGTTGTCGTTGTGTGTGTGTGTGTGTGTCGTGTGTGTGTGTGTGTTGTCGGTGTGTGTGTGTGTGTTGTCGGTGTGTGTGTGTGTGTGTTGTCGGTGTGTGTGTGTGTGTGTTGTCGGTGTGTGTGTGTGTGTCGGTGTGTGTGTGTGTGTTGTCGGTGTGTGTGTGTGTGTGTTGTCGGTGTGTGTGTGTGTTGTCGGTGTGTGTGTGTGTGTGTGTGTCGTGTGTGTGTGTGTGTTGTCGGTGTGTGTGTGTGTGTGTTGTCGGTGTGTGTGTGTGTGTGTGTGTCGGTGTGTGTGTGTTGTCGGTGTGTGTGTGTGTGTGTGTGTGTGTGTGTGTGTGTGTGTGTGTGTGTTGTCGGTGTGTGTGTGTGTGTGTGTGTGTGTGTTGTCGGTGTGTGTGTGTGTTGTCGGTGTGTGTGTGTGTGTTGTCGGTGTGTGTGTGTGTGTGTTGTCGGTGTGTGTGTGTGTGTGTGTGTGTTGTCGGTGTGTGTGTGTGTGTTGTCGGTGTGTGTGTGTGTGTGTGTTGTCGGTGTGTGTGTGTGTTGTCGTGTGTGTGTGTGTGTGTTGTCGGTGTGTGTGTGTGTTGTCGGTGTGTGTGTGTGTGTTGTGTGTGTGTGTTGTCGGTGTGTGTGTGTGTGTGTGTTGTCGGTGTGTGTGTGTTGTTGGTGTGTGTGTGTGTTGTCGGTGTGTGTGTGTGTGTGTTGTCGGTGTGTGTGTGTGTGTGTGTGTTGTCGGTGTGTGTGTGTGTGTTGTCGGTGTGTGTGTGTGTGTGTTGTCGGTGTGTGTGTGTGTTGTCGGTGTGTGTGTGTGTGTGTGTTGTCGGTGTGTGTGTGTGTTGTCGGTGTGTGTGTGTGTGTTGTGTGTGTGTGTTGTCGGTGTGTGTGTGTGTGTTGTCGGTGTGTGTGTGTCGTTGTGTGTGTGTGTGTTGTCGGTGTGTGTGTGTGTGTGTGTTGTCGTGTGTGTGTGTGTGTTGTCGGTTTGTGTGTGTGTGTGTGTTGTCGGGTGTGTGTGTGTGTTGTCGGTGTGTGTGTGTGTGTGTTGTCGGTGTGTGTGTGTGTGTGTGTGTGTCGGTGTGTGTGTGTTGTCGATGTGTGTGTGTGTGTGTGTGTTGTCGGTGTGTGTGTGTGTGTGTGTTGTCGGTGTGTGTGTGTGTGTGTGTGTTGTCGGTGTGTGTGTGTGTGTTGTCGGTGTGTGTGTGTGTGTTGTGTGTGTGTGTCGGTGTGTGTGTGTTGTCGGTGTGTGTGTGTGTGTGTGTGTGTCGGTGTGTGTGTGTGTGTGTTGTCGGTGTGTGTGTGTGTGTTGTCAGTGGTGTGTGTGTGTGTGTTGTCGGTGTGTGTGTGTGTGTGTGTGTGTTGTCGGTGTGTGTGTGTGTGTGTGTTGTCGGTGTGTGTGTGTGTGTGTTGTCGGTGTGTGTGTGTGTGTGTTGTCGGTGTGTGTGTGTGTGTTGTCGGTATGTGTGTGTGTGTGTTGTCGGTGTGTGTGTGTGTGTGTGTGTGTGTTGTCGGTGTGTGTGTGTGTGTGTTGTCGGTGTGTGTGTGTGTGTTGTCGGTGTGTGTGTGTGTTGTCGGTGTGTGTGTGTGTGTTGTCGGTGTGTGTGTGTGTTGTCGGTGTGTGTGTGTGTGTTGTGTGTGTGTGTTGTCGGTGTGTGTGTGTGTGTGTGTTGTCGGTGTGTGTGTGTTGTTGGTGTGTGTGTGTGTTGTCGGTGTGTGTGTGTGTGTGTTGTCGGTGTGTGTGTGTGTGTGTTGTCAGTGTGTGTGTGTGTGTGTGTTGTCGGTGTGTGTGTGTGTGTGTGTGTTGTCGGTGTGTGTGTGTGTGTGTTGTCGGTGTGTGTGTGTGTGTTGTGTGTGTGTGTGTGTTGTCGGTGTGTGTGTGTTGTCAGTGTGTGTGTGTGTGTGTTGTCGGTGTGTGTGTGTGTTGTCGGTGTGTGTGTGTGTGTGTTGTCGGTGTGTGTGTGTGTGTTGTCGGTGTGTGTGTGTGTTGCCGGTGTGTGTGTGTGTGTTGTCGTTGTGTGTGTGTGTGTGTTGTTGGTGTGTGTGTGTGTGTTGTCGGTGTGTGTGTGTGTGTGTGTGTGTGTTGTCGGTGTGTGTGTGTGTGTTGTCGGTGTGTGTGTGTGTGTGTTGTCGGTGTGTGTGTGTGTGTGTTGTCGGTGTGTGTGTGTGTGTGTGTGTGTGTTGTCGGTGTGTGTGTGTGTGTTGTCGGTGTGTGTGTGTGTGTTGTCGGTGTTTGTGTGTGTGTGTTGTCGGTGTGTGTGTGTGTGTGTTGTCGGTGTGTGTGTGTGTTGTCGGTGTGTGTGTGTGTGTTGTCGGTGTGTGTGTGTGTTGTCGGTGTGTGTGTGTGTGTTGTGTGTGTGTGTTGTCGGTGTGTGTGTGTGTGTGTGTTGTCGGTGTGTGTGTGTTGTTGGTGTGTGTGTGTGTTGTCGGTGTGTGTGTGTGTGTGTTGTCGGTGTGTGTGTGTGTGTTGTGTGTGTGTGTTGTCGGTGTGTGTGTGTGTGTGTGTTGTCGGTGTGTGTGTGTTGTTGGTGTGTGTGTGTGTTGTCGGTGTGTGTGTGTATGTGTTGTCGGTGTGTGTGTGTGTGTGTGTGTGTTGTCGGTGTGTGTGTGTGTGTTGTCGGTGTGTGTGTGTGTGTGTTGTCGGTGTGTGTGTGTGTTGTCGGTGTGTGTGTGTGTGTGTGTTGTCGGTGTGTGTGTGTGTTGTCGGTGTGTGTGTGTGTGTTGTGTGTGTGTGTTGTCGGTGTGTGTGTGTGTGTTGTCGGTGTGTGTGTGTTGTTGGTGTGTGTGTGTGTTGTCGGTGTGTGTGTGTGTGTGTTGTCGGTGTGTGTGTGTGTTGTCGGTTTGTGTGTGTGTGTGTGTTGTCGGTGTGTGTGTGTGTGTTGTCGGTGTGTGTGTGTGTGTGTTGTCGGTGTGTGTGTGTTGTGTGTGTGTGTCGGTGTGTGTGTGTTGTCGGTGTGTGTGTGTGTGTGTGTGTTGTCGGTGTGTGTGTGTGTGTGTGTTGTCGGTGTGTGTGTGTGTGTGTGTGTGTTGTCGGTGTGTGTGTGTGTGTTGTCGGTGTGTGTGTGTGTGTTGTGTGTGTGTGTCGGTGTGTGTGTGTTGTCGGTGTGTGTGTGTGTGTGTGTGTTGTCGGTGTGTGTGTGTGTGTGTGTTGTCGGTGTGTGTGTGTGTGTTGTCAGTGTGTGTGTGTGTGTGTGTTGTCGGTGTGTGTGTGTGTGTGTGTGTGTTGTCGGTGTGTGTGTGTGTGTGTGTTGTCGGTGTGTGTGTGTGTGTGTTGTCGGTGTGTGTGTGTGTGTGTTGTCGGTGTGTGTGTGTGTGTTGTCGGTGTGTGTGTGTGTGTGTTGTCGGTGTGTGTGTGTGTGTGTGTGTGTGTTGTCGGTGTGTGTGTGTGTGTGTTGTC
Organism: Salmo salar; assembly: GCF_965601325.2. Taxonomy (NCBI): domain Eukaryota; kingdom Metazoa; phylum Chordata; class Actinopteri; order Salmoniformes; family Salmonidae; genus Salmo; species Salmo salar. The sequence goes on from NW_027675411.1 coordinate 319,718, forward strand.
GGTGTGTGTGTGTGTGTTGTCGGTGTGTGTGTGTGTTGTCGGTGTGTGTGTGTGTGTGTTGTCGGTGTGTGTGTGTGTTGTCGGTGTGTGTGTGTGTGTTGTGTGTGTGTGTTGTCGGTGTGTGTGTGTGTGTGTGTTGTCGGTGTGTGTGTGTTGTTGGTGTGTGTGTGTGTTGTCGGTGTGTGTGTGTGTGTGTTGTCGGTGTGTGTGTGTGTGTGTTGTCAGTGTGTGTGTGTGTGTGTGTTGTCGGTGTGTGTGTGTGTGTTGTCAGTGTGTGTGTGTGTGTGTTGTCGGTGTGTGTGTGTGTTGTCGGTGTGTGTGTGTGTGTGTTGTCGGTGTGTGTGTGTGTGTGTGTGTTGTCGGTGTGTGTGTGTGTGTTGCCGATGTGTGTGTGTTGTCGTTGTGTGTGTGTTTGTTGTCGGTGTTTGTGTGTGTGTTGTCGGTGTGTGTGTGTGTGTGTTGTCGGTGTGTGTGTGTGTGTGTTGTCGGTGTGTGTGTGTGTGGTCGGTGTGTGTATGTGTGTGTGTGTGTGTGTGTGTGTTGTCGGTGTGTGTGTGTTGTCGGTGTGTGTGTGTGTGTTGTCGGTGTGTGTGTGTGTTGTCGGTGTGTGTGTGTGTGTGTGTTGTCGGTGTGTGTGTGTGTGTTGTCGGTTTGTGTGTGTGTGTGAGTGTGTGTTGTCGGTGTGTGTCTGTGTGTTGTTGGTGTGTCTGTGTGTGTGTGTTGTCGGTGTGTGTGTGTTGTGTGTGTGTGTCGGTGTGTGTGTGTTGTCGGTGTGTGTGTGTGTGTGTGTGTGTTGTCGGTGTGTGTGTGTGTGTGTTGTCGGTGTGTGTGTGTGTGTTGTCAGTGTGTGTGTGTGTGTGTGTTGTCGGTGTGTGTGTGTGTGTGTGTTGTCGGTGTGTGTGTGTGTGTGTTGTCGGTGTGTGTGTGTGTGTTTGTTGTGTGTGTGTGTGTGTGTTGTCGGTGTGTGTGTGTTGTCAGTGTGTGTGTGTGTGTGTTGTCGGTGTGTGTGTGTGTGTTGTCGGTGTTTGTGTGTGTGTGTTGTCGGTGTGTGTGTGTGTGTGTGTGTGTGTGTGTGTGTGTGTGTTGTCGGTGTGTATGTGTGTGTGTTGTCAGTGTGTGTGTGTGTGTGTGTTGTCAGTGAGTGTGTGTTTATTTTTGTCGGTGTGTGTGTGTGTTGTCGTTGTGTGTGTGTGTGTGTGTTGTTTGTGTGTGTGTGTGTTGTCGGTGTGTGTGTGTGTGTTGTCGGTGTGTGTGTGTGTGTGTTGTCGGTTTGTGTGTGTGTGTGTGTTGTCGGTGTGTGTGTGTTGTCGGTGTGTGTGTGTGTTGTCGGTGTGTGTGTGTGTGTTGTGTGTGTGTGTTGTCGGTGTGTGTGTGTTGTCGGTGTGTGTGTGTGTGTTGTCGGTGTGTGTGTGTGTGTTGTCGGTGTGTGTGTGTGTGTTGTCGGTTTGTGTGTGTGTGTGTGTGTTGTCGGTGTGTGTGTGTGTTGTCGGTGTGTGTGTGTGTGTGTGTTGTCGGTGTGTGTGTTGTGTGTGTGTGTCGGTGTGTGTGTGTTGTCGGTGTGTGTGTGTGTGTGTGTGTGTTGTCGGTGTGTGTGTGTGTGTGTGTGTTGTCGGTGTGTGTGTGTGTGTGTGTGTGTGTGTGTTGTCGGTGTGTGTGTGTGCTGTCGGTGTGTGTGTGTGTGTTGTCGGTGTGTGTGTGTGTGTGTTGTCGGTGTGT